>NC_040235.1:4873336-5085851 GCF_001444195.1 Xiphophorus couchianus | reverse complement strand
ATGTGTTTGGTATGTCGTACAGTGTTCCCTTGACCAACTTCTTCACCTTTCTCCAAACAACTGTTTACAACATAGATGTTGGAGAAACAAAGGAAACTCCCAGAGTTGCAGAGTTGAGAGCAAGAATGCTCCATTAGTGTGACATCAAACAATGAAGTGTTTCATCTGCAAATGTGACAGTGATGCACCAAACAGCCTTGTTAAGCACCTTAAAGTAATCCATGGTCTTTGTTCTGGCAGGACTCTCCATATTAAATGTGGTCAAGTAGGATGTTCACGTTCTTTTGGTAGTTTTTCTGGTTTTAGAAAGCATCTAAATAGATGTCATCTTAGTGGTTCATTTGAATCTGTAGAAGATGGGGAATTTTCACCTTACAAAAATGTTATGGACACAAGAGATGCCAGAGATGTTGAAATGGTGACTGAATCTTTAGAAGTTGACACAGATTTATCTTCAACAAACATTGTAAATAGTTGTGCATCAGTAATTTCAGATATGGAGGCTGCAGGTGTTGGTCAAAGTTTGGTGAATTCTGTTGTGATTTCCATGGAAGAGATTGTAAAAGACATCCAACATCACGCTAAAGAAACTGTAATAAAGAATGTATTTAGCAGTGAAAGAGACACTGTAATGTGCAAGAAAGTTGAAGCATGTTTTGAAGCACTTGAGAATCCTTTCACAATTCTTAACTAGGAATACAAAAGATCAAAATTTTTGTCAGGCAAGTGGGAAACTGTAAAACCAATTGAATGTGTAATTGGATCAAGATTTGATACTAGACGAAATAAGAAGACAGGAACATATGATCAGGTGGTAGTTCAAGACAAGTTCATGTATGTTCCACTGCTATCTACTTTGGAGTCTATATTTAAAAGTCCATATTCTACTGAAATGTTGAAAAGCTCAACTTTTGATGACTCAACACTTAAAGATATTTATGATGGATCTTTTTTTAAGGGTCATTCTTTGTTTTCAACTGAAAAGCACTCAGTGCAAATCCAGATGTTTTATGATGATTTTGAGGTAGCAAACCCTCTTGGTTCCAAACGAGGTATTTACAAATTGGGTGCAATATATTTTACATTACGTAACTTCTCTCCAAAATGGAATTCTCTTTTGGCTAACATACACCTTTGTGCCTTGTTTCATGCACAAGATGTTAAACGGTATGGCTTTAGTGAAATTCTTGCACCTATTGTTAGAGACATTAGAGTTTTGGAAACTGATGGAATTTTTATTCCGCTGTACGGTTGCCATGTTCGTGGGAGTATTGTGCAGGTTACTGGGGATAATTTAGGCCTACATAGCTTGTTTGGCCTGGTTGAGTCCTTCAGTGCAAGGTATTGTTGCAGGTTTTGTTTGGCTGAAAAAGGTGACTTCCAAACAGAATTTTCCGAAGATTCTTCCAAAATAGTGCTGCGCACCAAAGAAATGCACACTGCACACTGCCAAGAAATGTCTTACAATCCCTCTCTTCCTTATATTTTTGGTGTGAAGCGTTCATGTATTTTAAATTCACTCATGTTTTTTCACACAACTGAAAACTTCTCAGTTGATGTGATGCACGACATTTTTGAAGGTATTGGCCAGTACGAGTTGAAAATTTTGTTTGAGTATTTTAAAGAACACATTACTTTGGAGGAACTGAATTTGAGAATACTAACTTTTGACTATGGATTCATGGAGAGGAACAACAGGCCAGTGGCCGTGAATTTATGTGGAGAATCTAATGATCTGGGACTAAATGCAGTTCAATCATGGTGCTTGCTGAAGAATGTTCCTCTTATGTTTGGAGATCTGGTAACATTTGATAATCCACACTGGGGCCTCCTCCTTTTACTACTACAAATTGTAAATATTGTTCTTTCTCCAATGTTAACCCAAGGTCTGTGTGTATATTTAAAACATTTGATTGTGGATCATCACAAACTGTTTAAAAAGTTGTATCCACAGAAAAAACTTTTACCAAAGCACCATTTTCTCATCCATTATCCTAGGTGCATTCAGAAAATTGGCCCTGTACTTCATAGTTGGTGCATGCGCTATGAAGGTAAACACAATTTTTTTAAGAAACAGTTAAAGTCATTTAAAAACATTACCAAAACACTTGCTAAAAAACATCAAAATTATATGGCACATGTTTGGCAAGCTTCATCAACTTTTAATCGATTGGACATTGGACCAGGGAAAATGGTATCTTTAAACATGGTAAAAGGAGGTTCTGACATTTCTGAGGCAGTGCAAGTGTCTCTTGAGGTTCAAGTTATGAAAGTGAACTGGGCAAAACACAGTGGGTTTATTTACCATCCTCATCTGGTTATTTGTGGCAAAGTTGAATCTGAAATGCCTGTCTTTTACCAGATCAAGTCTGTGTTTATAATTAAAGACAAATTGTTGCTGCTTACATTGCCTTTATGTACAGTATCTTTTCATGAACATTTTCATGCTTATGAAGTTACTAAAATGATGCAAGGTTTTGTTGTGTTTGATGTCAACCATCTATGTTATCCGAAGCCCTTTGACATACAAATGTCATATGGAGCAAATGACACTGCTCTTTTTGTTGTCCCATATTGCTATCTTTGGTGAACATTGTTTTGAAGATGGTTAAACTGACACTGTTACAGTAATTATGTCACTGGATCATAAAGTTGAATAAATGTTGTGACTGTGAACTTAAAACTTTGTGATTATTGTGATTGGTAGATTTTATAAAAGCCATATAATGCTAAAATTTAGCATTATATGCTAAACAATGCTAAATTTTTAGCATTATTTAAAAAAAACTGGAGAAAGGAAGAAAAAAAAACAACACAATAAAGTGTACATTTTTAAGTAAATTCAGTGTAAAATTAACTCCATAAAAATAACAATATTACTCTGAAGAGTGTAAACAAACAATAGTGTTAAATAATTTGACTCATTGACTTGTTGATTTTGACACTAAAATGAGTAAAATTAACTCTGAAAATTTGACACTGGCTATAGAGTACATTTTACACTATTTTCGAGTGGGACCAAATATTATCTGAAACAGAGTTAAATTCAACTCTATAGGTGTTGAAATGACACTTCGTTTTTTACTGTGTAGCATTGCATTTTGGGAATGATGTTAGATTCAACGGCAAGGAGGCTCTCTTTAAACAGAATGCTACTGTATTTCTCAAGAAGACACGTCGTTGTGACATGTGGAAGCAACCTCTAGAATTTTCTTTACAAGGACTATCCATTTGAATCCTGCATTTTATGAGCCAATCCGGTAAGTTGGAGCATAATTTATTTGTCAGATGATGTTGTCATACAGTTGTCATTTTTAAGCAGACTGTAGCTGTTTGAAAGTTAGCTTAGTTAATCTGTCATGCTGTAATAAGTATGCTAGCATAACATTTTTTGATATATCTTGACCCTGACTCCTTAAGCATCATATGCTAATCTGAAATTACTGCATTTTCAGGCACTTTCTTGATATCAACCCTGAAAGAGGGACCAAGGCCAGCTGTGGCAAGATCGTCTCCAAGAGGACAGGAAAAACTGTTCAAAAGAAGTCGGTCACTGTCAACCCCCGTGTTTCAACTCTGCTAAAAAACCTCATGGACTTTGAGTGGAATTTCATATAGGTTAGTGAGAACTTTCTAACCAGGCTATAGATATTGTTGCCCCTCTGCGCAAAAACAAACAAACAAAAAACTATACAGGCATGAAGGCAACTTATCCCTGAACAGGAGTGTTTTGAGAGATTTCTTTTGGTTTCAAGGTCAGCATAATCTTAGACATCTCTTTTAATTTATAGCATAAATTTTGTTAAGGCTCCCACTTTCTGTTCTTCAGATGTAATTTGTAATTTTGACTGTACAGGCACAATGTTTAACTTATCTTGGCAGTGTGTTGTCAAATATTGTTTCATTGTTTTATCATTTGAAGTTGGAGCTCTGATTTTGCCCTAAAGGAAATTCAAGTCTAAATGTTTCATTTAAATTTTTATCAAACTAAAATTTGCAATTTTTTTCTATGCTTTAGATTGAAAGTTAAATGTTTCATTTGTTTTATGTTGCATCATATTGTTCCTCACTTCCACTAAAAGTAGTATTTTGTATTGAAAAAGTAGTGTGCTG
Organism: Xiphophorus couchianus; assembly: GCF_001444195.1. Taxonomy (NCBI): domain Eukaryota; kingdom Metazoa; phylum Chordata; class Actinopteri; order Cyprinodontiformes; family Poeciliidae; genus Xiphophorus; species Xiphophorus couchianus. Next base: position 5,081,738 of record NC_040235.1, on the reverse strand, counting down.
AGTTGTACAATGGATTATTTCATAATTTCTTTCATACTTATTTTATTTCAGACTAATCAAAAGGCCACAATTCATGCTTTATTCAAAAACTCTTTAAATCAGTTATTAAGAAATTTATTTTACAAAATAGATGGTGATTTTCTTACTGTTTTTCCAGAATACGACTTACTTTGGGCAGTTTACCCTCAACATTCTTGTAGAAAAGGTTTAGGTTTGAGGCACACATACATTGTCATTTCAAAACCTTCTTCTTTATTATGTGGCCACTAAAGACTGTGTATGAGTCAGTGTTTGAGTTGGTTCTTTTTTTTCCCCAAATAAATGTTGGTTGACATGATGGAACTTACATTTTCTAAGTGTTTTTTTTATGTTTCTATTTTGTATTGGAAATTTACAGTAGTAAGCTGTATGTGAATTCAACAGTAATGATACCATAGAAAAACTGTAATATACTGGCAACACAGCTGCCAGTAGTCTACTGTAAATCTGATAAAAACAGCAATGTGCTGTAATCAAAATATTTCTTTTGTGACAGTAATATACTGTAAAGTTGATTACAGTAAGGGTACTGTATAATTAACAGTAAAATGCTGGCAACCCTGCTGCCAGCATTTTACTGTAAAAATACAGGGCAATTTGTTACAGTCTATGTAATAGGACTGTAAGTTAGCTTTAGGTATAAATGTTTTGCATAGCATCCTGCAGACTGTTTTATGCGTTTGCCCACATTTTTCTGTCAAATACATAAAGTCAAACAAATAAAAAATCATGACCTGTGACCATCAAAGCAGAAGAAATTGCAGTTTACTAAGATGGGACATAAATATTTCTATAAAAGCAATGCTTGACAAAAGACATCAGCAAAATTGCTGCACATCAGTCTGGGAAGAATAACAAGGCCATTTCCTGACCTTAAAGTCTTTCAATCTGCAGGCAGGGGAAATTATTTTCAGAACAATCACCAAAAGCATTTGCCAATCTTCCCAGTACTGGAATTTTCAGAAAATCCATGATAAGACCAGAGTTTACATTGCTTACAGAGAAACTGGACCATGTGACATGTGCTTCTTGCAGTCACTGAGACACCCAGCTTGTCTGTATACCAAATTTGGGGACATATTTTTGATAGATTAAACTTTATGTAGACTATGTCCTCAAAAAAAAAACAGAAAAAAAAATTACAAAAAAAACAGGAGATTCACAAAAGAATAGCTTAAATAGGAAAGAATGCCCCAGTCAATGTTCAGTCCCTAAATTGAGTGAAATGTTTAGATGGGACCGATACCAGAAAACATCAATGAAATGAAACAGTGTTGGAAGGAAAAAATCCTCCACGGTCCTTCCATAATGAAATCAGAGCCACATAAAGTTAGACCAAAAGGAACTTAAGACGTAGATGCAGACTCAATCAACCTCAACATGAAAACCTCCAACCAGATGGTCTATGGAGCTTTGCTGTTATTCAGGTAACTGTTGTGAAACAGTGTGCAGAACCCATCATAGTAGAACTGGCAGCTGAAGCAGTTTGTGGACTGGTGAGTATTAAAAAAAAGAGGATCATTTAATGCTAGCTTTGGATAAAACGTTTTGGCTCTTTCCTCTTTTCTCTTCCGAGTCCTTGGCTAGTGACGTTCCCCGTGGGCGACGTGCAGCGACGGCGTGCTGCTAAAACGAAACAACAACAAAGCGTGTTGACGTCACAGATCACAGAGTTTAATTCCATACAAAGCAATGAACAACAAAGCTGTAGAGGAACAGAGATATGCATTTTTCTCATAAAAATAAAGACACACAAGGGGAGACAAACAAACACGAAACAAAGACAAAAAAGGCAAAAAATAGCGGCCGCTCTCTCTCTCTCTCTCTCTCTCTCTCTCTCTCTCTCTCTCTCAGCGTGCTGACCTGGAATTTTTAAACTAAAGAGGTGTTTCCCTATTTAATATATGCAGTCAAGGCGTTCCGTTCTTTGACCAATTAGAAACTCCCTCAGCCCTCAGAGAGACTTGGAAACTCCCCTCATTTATGGCAAAGGTGTCTGGTTTTTGTCTAAGTAAAAGGGCGGACCACTTCGTGTTCATCTCTGTCTGGTACGGGGAGAGGCGCCAAAAAGTCTCTTCCCCCCTTTGAATGTAAATTTTATTGCTTTGTGTATGGGGGAGGCAAAGGGCCCTGCTTGTTTAAATGTCTGCTATTTTAGCTCCCACATGCTCAACAGAAAACTGTTCCAAATCAGAGTGTTGGCTATATCTTTACACATGTCGTAAGATTAACTGTATTAAGCACCAAAATAATCATTATTTCTTAACATGAGTAACTATTTTCACAACTTTAGAGCTTGATTGGGCCAGACCAACAGCATTTTTGGCAAAGTTGTTTGGTGGTGTTGGTTTGAACTTATGGCAGAAGAATAAGTTGGAGTGAATGTAAAAATGTGTTTAGAAGACTAGTAGGAGACTACATATATTTGAAAAGAATAACAGTAAATGACTAGTAATGGAAAAGACAGGAGGTAAAGTATTTGCACAAAGACAATGTGTTGAAGACAGCAGCTGTCTAGTCCCTAAATTATCAACCTAACAAAAGTTAAATTATTGAAATAAATAATTTAAAAGTCAATTTTTATAAAGTGCAGCACCAAGTGGAACGGGAGACTAACGTGAAGAGTGAGACTATCGGAATCGCAGAGGCCATGTAGAAAAGGTCCGCGGGTGTTTAAAGTTTTGCAGGACTCCATAAATGCCATCTTAGTTCCAAGATGAGTTGAGGATATCTATTGTACTTAGAAATAAATATTATGATCCTTTAGGAAATAAATCAAACATAGCTGTTCTCAGAGCAGATGTACTCCTAATAATTGTTTTTTGGGGGGACACAGAGCACGTGAACTCTCATCAATGTGCATGAAACCATGTGTTTGATGTTTTAAGTTTTGAGCAGATGTTTCATTGTAAATGTAAGTTGCTGTCTCTTTGTTCTCTATGTCTTTGTCTCTTCTTTGTTGTTCTGCTTGCCCACCTGTGTTTCCACTCATTTTTGGTAATTTATATTTTCATCTGAACCAGATGAAATCTGAAATGATTATGACAGGGATGTTTCCTCTTTGCTCCAACATGAGAAAGCACAGGTGTCTCATACTTGACTCTCACCTTCTGCTGCCACTGCTATGTGTTTCTGTGTTTTGTAACACACCACCGTTCTCCTCCCGCTTCCCTTTAGGTTTTGGTCTGCTTTGGGTTACCTGGTCGTTATGCTGATGCAGCTTGGTAGTTTCAAGGTCAGTGTCCCCCTTTGACCTTCCCTCTTACCCTGTTTTCTTTTTGCATCCACACAGGCCTAGTTTCTTTACAGCGTTGTGAGACAGTGAAACTTCATGATAAAGACTTGCTAAAACATGGGGCTATATTCTCAGTGTCCTTACAGGATGTTCCCATCATAGCCCTAAACAGACCTAGCTTCAGAAAGATTATTTTTTGCTGCTGAAAGTGACTGAGCCAGGACATGACAGAAATTCCCATATTAGTGAGCAGAGGTGGTTGACCCCATTGCTAGGTGTGGTTGTCCTTTTCCCAGGCACTGTAACTGGTTCCTCTTCTTCTTCTACTTTTGTTGTGATTGGCAAATAAATTAATAGACCATTACCGCTACCCACTGGAAATAACCAATCAATTATGTGGACCAAATAAAAAAAAACCTCTTATCCTATTTTTCAAAATACACTGTCTTAAAAATAGCATATGGTAGCTTTTACTTCTATAAAGTCTTTGGTTATGTTCACACAAGACTTGATGCTCAATTAATCTGATTTATTTATTTTTTGCCCGATCTTTCATTGTACTAATTAAATCCGACCGCACTTAGACTTATGTGTGAATGGTTTATGTTCCCAAAGCACCCCGCTTGAGCTGAAGAAGAACATTGGTGTCACACAGCAGTGCACTGTTTATAGAAGTAACAATGGATGGAGCCATTTTCGATTTTATAGTTTATTCAGCAATGCGAGCCAACGGCATTGTCACAAGATCACTCACAACAACATGAAGGAAGCTGATAAAAAGAAAGCTCAGCTAACAAGAACAGCCCTTATTGGAGCATTTGCTGCAGCTTCTATAGAGAAGTCTGGTTGGATGTGAAGTCAAAACAAGGAGTGGTCTGATTGTGATGTGCTTCAGTGTCACAGATTTCTTTCATCATTTCATAATCATAATATAGTCATTGTTTATGTTAAGATTTACAGCGTCTGGCCTTTTCTGGTGCAGAATTATGACACGACTCACTTCAATGACATGAAGATCAGATAAAATGCGACATGACCATTCAGACTGCAGGCACTGTGCGATTAATTTCCTATTATGGAGGTGGAACACATTCGATTTTGTTTTGGGTGAAACGATTGGAATCGGGCTGTTCAGACTGTGGTAAAAAAGCCAGATGTAGGTCATATTTGGGAAAAAATTTGAAGTATTAACCTGTTGTGTGAATGTAGCCTTTCTGAACTAAATTAATAAGGTCGAATTCAGGCTGTAATCACTTGATACATGGAAACCTCCAGATTGAGAGGAGCCAGTTGGATGCCTCCTGGGAGCCTCCCTGGTGAGATGTTTAGGGGCCCCAGGACATGCTAAAACATTGTCCCTACTGTCCTGCTTCTGCACACCTGAGTCGAATAATGTTATTTCCCTTTGAGACCTAAAGAAAGATATCAAGGACATTATAAATAAAACATATTATTATTATTATTATTATTATTGGGCTGCACAGTGATGCAGTTGGTAGAGCTGTTGTCCTGCAGCAAGAAGGTCTTGAGTTCGATTGAGCCCAGGGTCTTTCTGTACGGAGTTTGCATGTTCTCCCTGTGCATGCATGGGTTCTCTCCGGGCACTCCGGCTTCCTCCTACAGTCCAAAAACATCAGATTAATTGGTCTCTCTAAATTCTCCCTAGGTGTGAGTGTGTGTGCATGGTTGTGTGTCCCGTCTGTTTCTGTGTTGCCCTGCGACAGACTGGCGACCTGTCCAGGGTACCCCGCCTCTCGCCTGGAACGTTAGCTGGAGATAGGCACCAGCACCCCTCCCAACCATTCTAAGGGACAAGGGTGTACAGAAAATGGATGAATTATTATTATTATTATCATCAGGACTCTGGAGAACTTGATGGCATAGTGAGGAGCTAATTCAGTTATTTGATTCAGGTGTGTGGACCAGGAGGGCATCTAAATGTTGCAGGACACCAGAAACTTTTAGTTTCTTTGTACACCAAGTGTACAAAGGTACACTTTGTGTTTAGACAGTTTTTCTTGATGTTGAGCTGCAATCCTCGTCCATTTTGACCAATCAGTCAAGGCTGGCAGAGCTGTGCCCTGAAGCTGCTTTCTAACTGGAGCAGCCTCTCACCTCATCTGGGCTTCCATCATAGTGAGCTATCTCGCTTGTTCTGACCATTTTATACATGGATGATCTGGTAATGGTGTTATACTAGGATCAAAGCATTTAATTTAATTTAATTTAATTGTTTATTTTAATAGGACAGTGCTCATTGATCAATAATATTCACAAACAAAAATCTACTTAACACCTCATTGTATAATTCATAGGACAGAAGACAGTAGTTCTGTTTACACAAGAAATAACAGACTTAAGCAATCGAGAATAAGACCCTCTAGAGCAGTGGCCCCCAACCTTTTTAGTCGGGCGGACCGGTCAGCCCTTAGCAATTTTGCTGCGGACCGGTGGGGCGTGGGGGTGGGGGAGGACCTTCGTTTTTCTCGGAGATTACGTTCCAAAAAGAACCTGTGATAGGCGAAATCCGCGAATTAGGAACCTTTATTATACAATGAAATATTTCATAATACATTGAAACTAAAGAACAGAACCTCTTTACTACTGTACTGTAAAATAATAATTTTAATATGAACTGAAAGCGGATTCCAGTGCCCGAATTGCGGAGATCAGCGCCGCCCCACCGCGACCTGAGTTATTGGATTAGAACGGGAGAAAATAAAAAATTATTATGAAAAAACAAAGTACAGTAGGACAAATAGTGACTCACGTGTATTTCATTGCACTTCTGACTGAGCCGCTGCATCCTGACTCCGCTCTGTAGCGTTTTTTTTTTTTTCTTTTTTCTTCTAAAACCCGCGGTGCAGGTGTGTGTTTTCGAGAGAAGAATATAGTTATCGGTAGCTGTTGTCGCTCTTTTTTCTTCTGGGCAAAATGATTCTTATAAACCGACATGCCACCATCGATTATGTTAAATATGGCAAGCTGTTTTACGTACTTGTACATATTATACCGCAACGTTGTTGACACACAGGTGAAGAAGCGAGAGACTGTTTAGCGAATCAGAATGCAGAACACAATGCACGATGCAAATCCGCGAAGCAGCGAGAACGTAAAAGGAGCTGAGTGAAGCTGACACACTCAGCTCGTAAAAGGTGAACCGCGAAATAGGGAGGGTTCACTGTACTCAGATGTTGTTTTGTTACTCATTCTGCTGCAAGTTGGCTCAATTCAAGACGTAACCGGTAAAATCCGGTTTAGGATTTTCAAAATAAAAGATCCGAAAGTAGTTCATTATTTCTTGCGAGGCCCGGTGGTTGGGGACCACTGCTCTAGAGTACAAGACCCTCAACAACAAGCAGTGGAAATCACTGTGAATGAATACATAACTGGTTTGCTTTTGACCAATGCTTGAGTTTCTTTTTAAAAATGATACAGTTATCACTTTCTGTGATAATACGCTAACCGTGTCCGTTCTATTAATGTCTGCCTCTGATAGATGCCACATTCTGGCTGAACTGTGTTTTGCACCTCAGCATGTTGCAGTCTCTTCTGGTTTATGATTTTTACAGTAGTGAAAATGGGATGGTTTCTTGTCAATGGTTTTAATTGTCCTCTTGAAGAGAGACATGATGGGTTTTAGTATACTGGCATAATTTCAATATATTTACATTTTTCCACCATATGAAGTCTCTCTCTTTTTGTGTTAATGATAACACTTGGTTCCTGGCTGGATGATGAGAAACAAACATGCAGACAGCTCTGCAGTTCTGTGGAAATCTAGCTGACATCTATTGAAATATCAGTGCGGCTCGATGAGTCCAGAACTGTTACTTGTCATTTGAGGCACATTGAAAATAACATAAATGACCAGTGTATAATTAAAAAACCGTTTGTATTGGCAGTGATTATTGGTGACACACAGACATGTTCCATCAGAGTAATGGATTGAGTACATCTTCTGGGTTGAATTCTGTCGTATTGTCTTGCATTTTCTATGGATTTCCTGTATGTTAGGAGTGGCCCTTAGCGGGAGGCTGAAATAGGAGTCTGGAGGCAGGGGTAGTGCAACCAACCAGGTGTTTTAATCTCCAACATTTAACAAAGATGACATTCCTGCTTACATGGTCATGAGGTGTCGCAGCACCCGCACCTATTACTCCTATCATGTGGCCAACATGCAGGCTTTGTAATCCTGGGCGGCACCAATTAACACACTTCTCAAAAGACAGGGTAGAACAAACCACATATACACCAAACAACCAATCTTCAACACATAAATAACAAACATTCTTCATGGTTACATACTCATTTGCTATCTAAAACTACCCTCATATAAATATTAATTTATTCATCACTTCTAAAATGCCTCAGGCTTTGTTCCCCCTCTTCCATCTGCACTTGGTCTCTTCCGGAATCTTTATCAGGTGTTCATGGCCCCCGGGGACTCTTTTCGCCTGAACACCCTACAGAGGAACAGACAGAGGTAAGCCATAATCTACCAACATTTGTAATACATTTCATAATTACCATACCTACTTCATTTATATTATTCCCCCCAGGACACCCTCAATACCCACTGAGATGTCCTGCATAAAACACCCAATAAAATACTTCAATCTATTTGTACCCGTCTCATTATCATTTACACATAATTAAAGTGTTATCCTGACCAGTAATGAAGACCTTCATTACACTGTAATTACCACCCACAGTGTTGGGAACCAGGGTTTTGGTTTTCCTTGTGGGTTTTTTCTCTTGCTGCTTCACCATTCATCCACCAGATAGCATCAGAGGCTGCCTTTTCCTGGAGGGGCGTGCCCATGGTTCAGCGCACCTGTGTCCGATTATCTCATTACTCCTGGAGTTCAAGAAGAGCTGACTGCCAGTACTTCTACGCCTGAGTGTTTTGCCAGCAATGGTACTCTGAGCCCCCCAGAGCTAGCTCTCTGTGATTTCCTAGAGAAACCTTCTGAGTAATCCTTCTCGTGTCCTCCTTCTTCAGGTGTTTCTTCGTGAAGCCGTGGATTCTCCTAGAGAAGATCTTGTCCTGGTTATTTGGATTCCCTCTCCTTGTGACGCCGTGAATATTACCCACTGGTTTCCCGAGTTCCACTATCACCTCTTCAATCTGATCACAAGCATTTCCTGGATTCTCCAGCTATCAGTCGGACCGCTCCTCTGTTCTCCCATCACGCCTGAACTTACCTGTCCACCGTCCACCGCACCCTCCGCATCTCCATCCGGATCCTGCTCAGCCAAGCTTCCCCTCTGGAACCTGGACCGACTCAAAGATATACACAAAGAGACCAAAGCCCTGAACCCGCTGTCGACCCCTCCCAGACCGAGATCATCATTCCAACAAGTAAGATCAGTTTAATTTGTCTCACAGCTCCCATTTCTGATTACCTAAAATTCACCATCTGTTTTTACTGTCCCATAGTGTGCCGACAACTCTGTGAGCCTTCCCCAGGGACCATACCTTCACCACCCGCCTTGTCTTTGTATTTCAATAAACAACCCTTAACTGATTTTCTGTTCTCCTGTGGTGTTCTGCATGTGGGCAAGGAAAGTAGATCCCAACATGACACACAGTCTAAACACATTTGCATACAGATTAAATTATTGACATCATTGATAAATTAACAAGATAATTAAAGTAGATGAGGTGAAATGCATATTTCTATAAGTCACATCCACATTTATTATTATTATTAGAAATTATTTGTTCCTCAGATCCGTAAACACATTCTTAACCTTCTAATTTCATTGTTGGTTAGGGTTACTCTTCAAAAATCAGCTATCAGCTGCTCATCTTACTGTGGATGACTGTAAATTAAACTACCTTCCAATATTGGATGCTTCAGATGAAAACCCAGCTGACCTGATACAACAACCATGTGCATTATTAGCTTTTAGCATCTATCAGCACATGTAATATGTATTATTAATGTGAAAGTTTTCATATAAAATGCATAGCTATATAAAGCAGGCCAAAACAGCTGGATAACATCTATATTTTGAAATTTAAAATGTTTTCCACACGGGAATATTACCAAATAAATAGCATCTCATTGGCTTGCTCCACTTTATTCATGGGGGAATTGAAGGCTGTTCTAGATGACATTGCCACTCTCCAAATAACAAAAACAATAGAAGTACAGCTAGCTGTGGATGACTAACAGACTGAATTAACACTGATTTAGCAGCTTGCTTTGCTCACGCTTAAGCTGCTGAATCATTTATCTTCACACATTGGAGATGTTTTGGCTATCACAAACTTCAACACTATGCCTGGATCCCAAAATGTAATCATGCAGGAGAGGCTAATTTGTATTGCATGCAGATCCTCTATTTAATACTAGCATGTAATAATGTCACTATTGCCATTACAGTGTGACTAGTATTGCTTATAAAAATAATTAATAGGAATAAGAGGAATAACAGGACAAGGCTGAGTGTCTCTTTCTCTCAGCAAGTTTCAGAGTTTAAGGGGTATTAAACTGATGCCAGCAGCTGTAGTTAGTCAATAAGAGTTCATGCACTAAAATACCAACAAGAGATCCAGTCACTATATTTTCTGCTGCGTATGTTTATGCAGAACCTGTACCAGAACCGGCTCCTGAGCCTGGCTGCCATGGCCTCCCCGACCCGCAGTGGGCAGCCCCGCCAGCGCTGCAAAGGTGCAGTGCGTCACAGCTGTGGTCCAGACACGTATGCAGTCAATGGTTTGAACCAGGAGGCCTTTATGCTGGGGTTACAGCGCTCCACCAGTGACACCGACTTGGTCTCACCCGACACCCGCTCCACACTCACCATCAGCTCTGCCCACTACACCATTGGCCAGTCTGAAGATCTGCTCATCAAATGGGACATCAAGGAGGAAGTGGATGCTGGAGACTGGATTGGAATGTATCTTGTTGGTAAATTAGACATGACTTATTTTTATTTCCACTATTTTCATGTTTTATTGAACATTTATTTTTTTTCTTATATAAATATTTCTCAAACAATACCATGGTTAAACTGTTTTGTTTTGTGTAGGAAATTGTTCCAAAATTCTAAATAAAACAATGTTAAAGTTCATAAAACCGTTCATATCTTATTATGACAGTAAAATAAATGACAAGAGGGAAAATAAAAGTGAACTGTGTTAGTGGCCGCTCAGTGTGTAATAATCGATTTTATTTCTCTTTCTAGATGAGAATCTTTCAGATAACTTTCTTGATTACAAGAACCGAGGCATCAGTGGATCTCACAAGGGACAAATAGTTTGGAAAATTGATTCCAGCTCCAACTTTAGAAACTGTAAGTATCTCAAAACAACAGCAGCAACCAGAAGATTGAAAGAAACAATAAAAAATCCAAACTCTATCTATGATCCTCAAACAGCAGGTTTAATATTCATGGTTGTTTATTATGGAGGACCTGCATGCAGCCATACAAGAGAGATGTCTTTTTAATAGAAAAAAATAACAAAAGATGACTTACAGCAAAAAATAACTGATTAACATAGAATGTGGAGAGGAGACTGGGTAATCATGGAGAAATATTGTGGAAGGAGCCAATGGAGAACAATGAAATCAATAGGCTATCCTGTATTTATACTGAGAAAGAAGTGGAGAAATGACCTGAAAACCAGTGAGTCTAACGAAATGAAAATGAGAATAACTGAGGGAGCTATGAGGTGACAGAACACAACTAAAGCAAGCTAGCAGATAGAAGGACGGAGAAAAATAAACAGAGCAGAAGAATAGAACTAAACAAAGGGAAAATCCTGAAAAGAACACAGCTAAATCTAAATGCACAAATAAGAACCCATGCAGAGGAACTAAGGCCATATCTAAGCAAATAAATGATAAGGTAATGATAAAAACAGATCATTTCTGGGTGTCAATTTGGGCTCAATTTGATGCCCAGATAGTACCCGAAGTACAAATACAATCTAACAGAGAGACAGACACAGATGACTGCATTTGCTGTTGCCTGTCTGTTTGGAGTTCTGAGTTTGTTTGTGTCAAAACAGTGTAATTAAACCCAAAAGTGACTTCTCTGTGAGACTAAGCTCTACAGTGACAAGAAACACACTCTCTGCTAGCTGCTTCAATTCAGGTGGCATCCGATGTACTTCAGCCTAGACACCATGGTGGTGTATAATTTATTAAAATTAATGCTCTGATTAGGTCTTTCAGTTCCACTTGGTGAAATTATCAGACATCATAGAAGTATTTAATTTTTAGGCTGATTATGCTAAGCTAATACCTATGTTTAAATTCTGGTAAATGCTACCAACACATCCACCGAAATTATAAGGTTTGTGTTTACTGCTCATTAACCTTGATAAACAGAGGATCACTGAAGCTTTTTCATAGCTCATGCAGTACTGTTGGGGCATCTCCTGTCAGAGTGTGTCTGGTGAAGTGAAAACAGACAAAAAAAACATAAAGCTTTACTATGACCCTAATCTCCCCATGTTTCCCACAGAGCTGGTTTTTAACATTTGCACACAGTTTGCAAATATCTTTAAAGTAATTACAATAGCGCAATCACTACATTTTAACTTAGATATTCAGTTTTGACTCATTTATTTCTGTTTAACTCATTTATTTCTGTTGATCATTTTTGTGTTTCTTCTGTCTTTTTTTGTCACATATACAGACAATATCTAGCAGAGACCAGTTCAGAAACTTTAATGTCTTGTCATGTTTTTCTCACACAGCTGAGACCCAGGTCTGCTTCAGGTACTACCACGGTGTCACTGGAGCCCTGAGAGCCACTACACCCAGTGTGACCATCAAGAAGGGCTGCCCACCTGTGAGACTTTTTCACCTCATTCCTTTTCATAAAGCTATGCATGTGCAAATTGTATAGAAGCTAAGCTCCCTATAAATACTACAATAAAACAGTCAGACACATCTTTAAAGAATTTTATTTGACCTAAAATCAGCAGAGTGAAACTGTTAAAGCTAAAGTAGGTAATATTTATAAAATTAGCATTGCAGAAAGCAAAGGGGAGGGTTTGTCACAAATGCATGATTGACAGACCCTCCTCCCATCTCTGATTGGCTCTTTCTGACCAGGAGCGAAGTATTTCTGCAGGTGGCAGACCACAGGGAGGTGACAGGAGAAATTAATTTGGTCACAGGTTATTTTTCTCATATTGTACTGTCAGGACATAGTGGCAGTTTTAATAAATATGTAAATGAAACATTTTTATGAAAAGTTACTTACTGCAGCTTTAACTACACTTTAGGACTGTCATCAGCTTAGATGCTTAAGAGAAACTTTCAGAAATTTCCTTGGAAATCAGAGAATAGATTTGACTAAAACCCATAGTATTTAGTTGATGATTGAACATCTATTGATGGCTTTGAACTAACTGTTCTTTAGATTACAGAGTCAGGCTTTTAATAAAAATAAGAGATTGGTTTGGTTTTTCATTTTAAACTATAGACATTTACACCATATTATCAAAAGTATTCCATCTGAAAGTAGACCACATCAAATGTACTGCAATGTCAAATGCAAATTGACCAATGGCTGTGGAAGTGATTGGAACACCTGAATGCAGTTATTTGGTTTGGTGAATAAATAAGACAGAACTTTATTGTCCACTGACGTTGAACATTTTCTTTGGCTTTCCAAACAAGCCAAAGAATAAAAAATTACAACTCCAGTTGTAATTTGATCAATATGTTTGAATACATCTAACCATGTTACTTTACGTACTGTAGTTAGATGTAATTAAGCTTGGTTAAAAATGGTTATTGCATTGGGAATAAATGATTTCTTCTAAATGTATTTTATGCATGTATTTCACAGAGAGGCTAATTAGTAACTGATTTTAGGAATTTTTACGGTAAATTCTTGTTGTCCCGTTGTCCATCAAAAGCCTGCCAGTCATTGAGAGAGTGTTTAGCAGACGATTGAATTTCCATGGTAGCCTTGGCATTGTGCTGCTGTGTGCCTCTGAAAAATGCTGATTAATCCAAAACCTGATATCTTCTTTCTTCCTGGGAACAGAGAAATATAAATAACTGCAGCCAAGGAGGCAGAAAAGACAGGGAGCAAGCAAGCACAGATAGCACCAATCAGTCCCGTCAATGTAAGCCTGCCAGTTGTTTGGAGTCCAGGGACAGCACTGTCTCTTCCTCATCAAAAGATGAAGGAAGATTTGGTGAAATGTAACGGAGGTTGAGGAACATTGATCCAGTCTGCTTGATGCTTATTGTGGTTGGTCAGAACCTGTCAGGTGGTGCAGTCAAAGAAGATCTCCTCCTTATCTGAGTCTGTGTTATGGACAGCCTGTGTCTCCAGCTGGGAATATTGTTCCCAAGTCAGCCTGGGAAGAGGACAAGGCTCAGCTGGATAACCTGGGTAACTTCAATGGTTCATTATGTGTTCCCAAGTTTCCTAAGTTATATCTAGACTTTTTTTCTGCAGCAGCTTTAAAGTCACTGATGTTCAGAAGATCTTTAGGTAAACTCATTTACGTGTGCAACGCATATGTTGTTGCCTTAATCTTGTTTTAGACTATAGCCTGTCTGATATAAAGCTGGAACTAATTGTTAGTCAGGATGAGCTGTCTGGACCCCATTTCAGAAGGCAGGGTTAACAAGCTCTGAGTAGAAGGTAGATACTCTGAATAAACCTACCAGCTCTGTGACACTCAGGGTTTTCTGTTTCAGAACAGGAGATGTTAATTAGGTAACTCAATTCCGAGTCAAGTTACGCCTGAGCACGAGTATAGAAGAATCCCTCATCAATGGGAAGCAGATAATGCGATTGACCACAGGAGAAATATAAAACCCTGAAAGTGTGCATGTCTTGCCAGAGGGCAAGACGAGAGCACAAGGGGAATATCAAATCATATTTATCAAAAAATATATAAAACAAAAAAACTCTAGCAGCAATGTTGATGCTACAAAATGGCAAAAGTTAGCAACACACTAAGTTAATGCATGATTTAGTAGATGTAATGTTTGTACTGCAGTACATAAAGGAAGCCAAGTCTTTTAAAGTTATCTGGTTTATTAACTAATAGCATCAGTCATTATACCCTCTGGTTTTTACCCGCTCCCTTCTCTGGCTTCCTCGTGTCGCCTTTTCTTTAATCTTCTTGCATCACCACCTACTGGTGCTGCATATCATTACATCCCCGTTTCAAGCTTGTTTGTTAACGTGTCAACTGCTTTCACTAACAGAGTCACCAGTAACAACATCAACAGTAACAACAGAGTCACCATACAGACTCAGGAGTTAACAGAACTTCATAATAACAGAACTCCACCCTGAACAGTCTAACACTGTTTCCACTTCCTTAACCTTGTTCAATCAGTCTCTCTGGTGGCCTTTGTGTCCCAGTTGACCTTCTTAAGACATGTGTTGAACTAGTGTTGTTTGGTAAAGCATCCTTACCCACACCGTGTGGGTCTGTCGTCTCTCTGGCCTGATGGCCTGCATCGCTCTCATCCTGACCCTGTTTCTGTGAGTCTTGTTCCTGAGTCTTGAGTAAACTCCTCCGGTTTCTCCTGAGTACTTGTCCATCATCCGTCTGCATCTCGTATGACCTGGGGCTCACTTCCTTGAGGACTGTGGCCTTTCGCTCCCACGTGCCTCGATCCTCGACTCTCACTGTGTCATTTTGTGCCAGAGCCCTCAGCCTCCTGGCTGTTTTATCATAGTTCTCTTTTTGTTTCTGTTTGAGCGCTGTTTGCTTTCCTGTCAGCTGTTTTGTGTTAGTCTTTAGTGATAGGTGTGGCAGCGTTGTACGCAGCTTGCGACCCATGAGGAGCTCAGCTGGGGAGAACCCGCATGCCAGTGGTGCAGTGCGGTAGCTCAGCAATGCAAGGTAAGGGTCAGATCCACTGTCACTTGACTTCTTTAACAGTCTCTTAATGATCTGGACACCCTTTTCAGCTTTCCCGTTCCCTTGTGGATGCAGTGGACTGGACGTGATGTGTTGAAACCCATAGTCCTGTGAAAAACTTCCTGAATTCTCTGCAGTTGTACTGTGGTCCATTGTCACTAATGACAAATAAAAACAAAATGGCGCCGGTTTAGCTGGCTGCTTGCAGTTGCAGCTCCCGTTGTATGTGTGTTAACCTGTGTATATTTCCTGTAACCGATTAAGGATCCGTGCTTAAAGAACCCATAGATCATCAGTTAAGCTCCCACAAGGGCTGGATGTGGTTCTGTCGGTTCTGTTGCTGTTCTTCACGGAGTAGAGGCATGATTGCTACGGAGAACCTCGCCGAACGGAGCAGGGGCATTGTTTACACGCGTGAACGGCTGATTGCGCTATGTAAGCATCTGCTGCGGCCCAGAGACAGGCCGGTGGTCCCAAAGGAGCTACGGAGGAGACGACGGGGCTGCAGGGCTGGAGCTAAATGGAGGCGTAAGAGGAGACGGCACAAACCGGCGATACTGGCGATTATTATGGGGAACGTGAGGTCTTTGAGGAATAAAACAGATAAAATCACAGTGCTGGTTAGGACCCAGAAGGAGTACAGGGAGTGCAGTATCTTCTGCTTCACGGAAACCTGGCTACACTCGCTTATTCCGGACTGCAGCATGGAGGTTCCTGGATTTTCCTTGGTGCGGGGGGACAGGGACTTTTCCAAGAGTCGGAAGAAGAAGGGCGGCGGGATTGCACTTTATGTGAGTGAGAGGTGGTGTAATCCCGGTCATGTTAACGTGAAAGAACAGATTTGTAGCCCGGACATTGGATTTCTGGCTGTGGTAATGCGGCCGTATTATTTACCGAGGGAGTTTACGTCCGCCATTTTGATCGCTGTTTACATTCCCCCATCAGCTGATGCAGCGGTGGCCTGTGACGTCATGAGCGCTACTACAGCCAAAATACAGACTAAAAACCCGGACGCCTTCATGGTCATCACAGGTGACTTTAACCATTGGACAAAACTCTAAACAACTTCCAGCAGTATGTTGACTGTCCCACCAGGGAAAACAAAATGCTGGATCTCCTGTATGCTAATGCCAAAGATGCATACAGCGCCACAGCCCTGCCTCCCCCTGGCAGGTCGGACCACATCTTGGTAAGGATGACTCCCAAGTATGTCCCCTTAGTGAGCAGGCAGCCTGTGCGCATCAGGACGGTGAGGAGGTGGACACAGGAGGCAGCTGAGGCACTGCAGGACTGCTTCGGGTTGACAGACTGGGATGTGCTCTGTGGGCCTCATGGGGAGGACATCGACAACATGTCTGACTGCATCACAGAATACATCAGATTCTGTGAGGACACTGTCATGCCAGCCCGGACCGTTCGCTGCTTCTCCAACAATAAACCCTGGATTACCAGCGACCTGAAGGCACTTTTAAACAAAAAGATGGCTTTCATGTCTCAAGATAAGGAGGAGCAGAGGAGAGTCCAGCGTGAACTCAGAGAGACACTGAGGACATGCAAGGACAACTACAGGAGGAAGCTTGAGTCCAAACTCGAGCAGAACAGTGTGAGAGATGTGTGGAAAGGAATGAAGAACATCGCTGGAATGAAGGGGAAGGACACACAGATGTCTGGGGGCCGGGATAGAGCAAACCAGTTCAACCAGTTTTTCAACAGCTTCAGCTCACCTCCTGCTACTCCCATACCACCACCATCCCCCCACACATCCACACTGCCCCAAGTCGTTCAATCCACCTACCGGCATTCTCCAGCACACCACCTCTCCTTCAGTCCCCCCCCATCTCCACTGCAGACAACAACACCCACCCCCAGCTAACGGTGACTACAGGCCAGGTTGAGAGACAGTTGGAGCGATTAAACCAGGGGAAGGCTGTAGGACCTGATGGCATTACACGACAGATCTTGAAGACCTGCTCCATCTAGCTAGCCCCGGTACTAACACACATGTACAACCTCAGCTTGAGGCTGGAGAGAGTCCCGCTGCGGTGGAAGACATCACATGTGGTTCCTGTTCCCAAGAAGCCAAGGCCAGCCGACCCAGAGGACTACAGACCAGTCGCTCTCACATCTCATGTGATGAAGGTCATGGAGAGACTGGTCCTGGCCCTGCTGAGGCCTCAGGTGAGGACGTTTCTAGACCCCCTGCAATTTGCCTACCAGCCCCACTTAGGAGTTGACGATGTCGTCATCTTCCTGCTGCAACGAGCACTGTCGCACCTGGATGGTGGAGGAAACACTGTGAGAATCACATTCTTAGATTTCTCCAGTGCCTTCAACACGATCCAGCCTCTGCTGCTGGGTGAGAAGCTGCGGAGGATGGGTGTCAACGACTCAGTGATCTCCTGGGTGACTGACTACTTGACAGGCAGGCTACAGTTTGTCCGTCTGGACAGTGTCCTGTCTGATGTGGTGGTCAGTGACGTAGGAGCTCCACAGGGAACTGTGCTTTCTCCCTTTCTCTTCACCTTGTACACCACTGATTTCCAGTACAACTCTGAGTCATGTCACCTACAGAAGGTTTCTGATGACTCAGCGGTTGTCGGGTGTATAGGGGATGGAGGGGAGGGGGAGTACAGGACACTGGTGGACAGCTTTGTGGAGTGGTCTGACCAGAATCACCTGAAGCTCAACATTAGTAAGACCAGAGAGACGGTGATTGACTTCAGAAGGAAGAAGATACCTTCACGGCCACTAAAGATCAAAGGGGAAGTGGTGGAGGAGGTGGAGGATTACAAATACCTGGGAGTTGTAATCGGCAACAGACTGGACTGGGCATCTAACACTGACGCTGTGTGCAGGAAGGGGATGAGCAGACTCTATTTTTTAAGGAAGCTGAGATCCTTCAATGTGTGCAGCAAGATGCTGGAGACCTTCTATCACAGTGTTGTTGCCGGTGCCATCTTCTTTGCTGCTGTGTGTTGCATCAGAGCCGGCGACTCTAATAGACTAGACAAAATCATCAGGAAAGCTGGCTCTGTACTGGGATTAAGGCTGGAGTCCCTGGAAACTGTGGTGGAGAGGAGGATATTGAAGAAGGTTCTGTCTGTTATGGACAATAAACAGCACCCTCTCCACAACATAGTGGACAGACAGCGGAGCACCTTCTCACATAGGCTGCTCCAGCTCCGCTGTCATAGGGACAGATACAGGAAATCCTTCCTGCCACATGCCATCTCACTGTACAATAAAAGCTAAATCACTGTTCTGGACTAATCAGTCCAATTTCGCACAATGCACTGTGGCACACTTGCTGTACATATATTTACATATACATTCTGTTCTGCATTTTGAATCCTTGCAAGGACTACTCTAAGCTGCTTTTTATATTGACAGCATGTCATATTTTATCTTGTCTATATTGCTACTCAGTGGTCGTTGTTGTGTGTCTTGTCTCTATGCTGCTGTAACTGCGAAATAATTTCCCTGCTGGGATGAATAAAGTAATTCTATTCTATCCTATTCTATTCTAAATAAGGGAATCCCATGCTGGGAGAAAACACTTTTCAGATGAGTAATTACTCCAGCAGCTGATGTGTTAGAAAGCTGGGCTATTTCTGGATAGTTAGAGTGATAATCTATTATCACAAGATAGTCTTTACCATTCAGGTGGCATAAGTCAGTTCCCACTTTTTGCCAGGGTCCTGTGGGTTCATCAGTGACCAGCATGGGCTCTTTGGTCTGTTTATATTGATGTTTAAGGCACGTGACACATGTGAATATCCATCCATCCATCCATCCATCCATCTTCTTCCGTTTATCCGGGGTCGGGTTGCGGGGATAGCAGCTTCAGAAGGGAGGCCCAGACTTCCCTCTCCCCGGCCACTTCTTCCAGCTCTTCCGGGGGAATCCCGAGGCACTCCCAGGCCAGCCGAGAGACATAGTCCCTTCAGCGTGTCCTGGGTCTTCCCCGGGGCCTCCTCCCGGTGGCACGTGCCCGGAACACCTCACCAGGGAGGCGTCCAGGAGGCATCCTGACCAGATGCCCGAGCAACCTCAACTGGCTCCTCTCAATGTGAAGGAGGAGCGGCTCTACTCTGAGTCCCTCCCGGATGACTGAGCTTCTCACCCTATCTCTAAGGGAGAGCCCAGCCACCCTACGGAGAAAACCCATTTCGGCCGCTTGTATCCGCGATCTCGTTGATCCAAAGCTCATGACCATAGATGAGGGTGGGAATGTAGATCGACCGGTAAATCGAGAGCTTTGCTTTTTGACTCAGCTCTCTCTTCACCACAACGGACCGGTACAGCGCCCGCTTGATGGCAGACGCTGCGCCAATCCGCCTGTCGACCTCCCGCTCCCTTCTTCCCCCATTCGTGAACAAGATCCCGAGATACTTGAACTCCTCCACTTGGGGCAGGACACCCCCCCTGACCCGGAGAAGGCACTCTACCCTTTTCCGGCTCAAGACCATGGCCTCGGATTTGGAGGCACTGATCCTCATCCCAGCCGCTTCACACTCGGCTGCGAACCGCTCCAGCGAGAGCTGCAGATCACGACCTGATGAAGCCAAAAGGACCACATCGTCTGCAAAAAGCAGAGATGAGATCCTAAGGCCACCAAATCGGATCCCCTCAACACCTTGGCTGCGCCTAGAAATTCTGTCCATGAAAGTGATGAACAGAATCGGTGACAAAGGGCAGCCCTGGCGGAGTCCAACTCTGACCGGAAACGAGCCCGACTTACTGCCGGCAATGCGGACCAGACTCTGACACCGGTCATACAGGGACCTGACAGTCCGTATCAAAGGGCCCGGTACCCCATACTCCCGGAGAACCCTCCACAGGGCTCCCCGAGGGACACGGTCAAACGCCTTCTCCAAGTCCACAAAACACATGTAGACTGGTTGGGCGAACTCTCCCATGCACCTTCCAGGACCCTGCCGAGGGTGTAGAGCTGATCCAGTGTTCCACGACCAGGACGAAAACCACACTGCTCTTCCTGAATCCGAGGTTCGACTATCGGACCCTCCTCTCCAGGACCCCTGAATAGACCTCGCCAGGGAGGCTTAAGAGTGTGACCCCTCTATAATTGGAGCACACCCTCCGGTCCCCCTTTTTGAACAGGGGGACCACCACCCCAGTCTGCCAATCCAGGGGAACAGCCCCCGATGTCCATGCGATATTGCAGAGTCGCGTCAGCCAACACAACCCTACAACATCCAGAGCCTTAAGGAACTCCGGGCGGATCTCATCCACCCCTGGAGCCTTGCCACCGAGGAGCTTTTTAACTACCTCGGCGACCTCGTCCCCAGGCTTAGCTTCCCCAATGGAAGGCATGTTGGTGGGATTGAGGAGGTCTTCGAAGTACTCTGCCCACCGGCCCACAACGTCCCGAGTAGAGGTCAGCAGCACACCATCCCCACTATAAACAGTGTTGGCGCTGCACTGCTCCCCTGCTCCCCCCCCTGAGACGCCGGATGGTGGACCAGAATCTCCTCGACGCCGTACGGAATTCTTTCTCCATGGCCTCTCCAAACCCCTCCCACGCCCGAGTTTTTGCGTCAGCAACCACCCGAGCCACATGCCGCTTCGCCCGCCGGTACCCATCAGCTCCTTCCGGAGTCCCACAGGCCAAAAAGGCCCGATAGGACTCCTTCTTCAGCCTGACAGCATCCCTCACCGAAGGTGTCCACCAACGGGTTCGGGGGTTGCCGCCGCGACAGGCACCGACAACCTTGCGGCCACAGCTCCGATCGGCTGCCTCGACAATGGAGGCACGGAACACAGTCCAGTCAGACTCCATGTCCCCCACCTCCCCTGGGACGTGTTCGAAGCTTTGCCGGAGATGGGAGTTAAAGCTCCGTCTCACAGGGGATTCCGCCAGACGTTCCCAGCAGACCCTCACAACTCGTTTGGGCCTGCCAGGTCTGACCGGCTTCCTCCCCCACCACCGGAGCCAACTCACCACCAGGTAATGGTCAGTGGACAGCTCCGCACCTCTCTTCACCCGAGTGTCCAAGACATACGGCCGCAGATCTGATGAAACGATGACAAAGTCGATCATCGAACTGCAGCCTAGGGTGTCCTGGTGCCAAGTGCACAAGGCCTGGTGCCCTTATGCTTGAACATGGTGTTCGTTATGGACAATCCATGACGAGCACAGAAGTCCAACAACAGGACACCGCTCGAGTTCAGATCGGGCGGGCCGTTCCTCCCAACCACGCCCCTCCAGGTCTCACTGTCATTGCCCACGTGAGCGTTGAAGTCCCCCAGCAGAACAAGGAAGTCCCCAGGAGGAGCACTTTCCAGTACCCCCTCTAAGGACTCCAAAAAGGGTGGGTAATCTGAACTGTCGTTCAGCCCGTAAGCACAAACGACAGTCAGGACCCGTCCCCCCACCCGTAGGCGGAGGGAGGCTACCCTCTCGTTCACCGGGGTAAACCCCAACCTACAGGCGCCGAGATGGGGAGCAACAAGTATGCCCACTCCTGCACGACGCCTCTCACCTTGGGCAACTCCAGAGTGGAACTATGTCCAGCCCCTCTCAAGGAGACTGGTTCCAGAACCAGAGCCATGCGTCGAGGTGAGACCGACTATTTCTAGCCAAAACCTCTCGACCTCACACACTAGCTCCAGCTCCTTCCCCACCAGAGAGCTGACATTCCACGTCCCAAGAGCCAGGTTCTGCAACCGAGGATCGGACCGCCAGGGTCCTCTCCCTTGGCCGCCACCCATCACACAATTCACCCGACCCCTTTGGCCCCTCCCACGGGTAGTGGGCCCATGGGAGGGGGGGCCCATGTTTCCTCTTCGGGCTGAGCCCGGCCGGGCCCCATGGGTAAAAGCCCGGCCACCAGGCGGCCGCCATCGTGCCCCCCCTCCAGGCCTGGCTCCAGAGTGGGGCCCCGGTGACCTGCGTCCGGCCGAGGGAACACCAACTCCAAGATTTTCATTCATAATTGGGGTCTTTGGGCTGCGCTTTGTCTGGTCCCTCACCTAGGACCTGTCTGCCTTGGGTGACCCTAACAGGGGCATGAAGCCCCAGACAGCATAGCTCCTAGGATCATTGGGACACTCAAACCCCTCCACCACGATAAGGTGGCAGCCCAAGGAGAGGATGTGGACATGTGGATATCATATTATCTATTTCATTATTGATTCCTGGCCAGTACACTGCCTCTCTGGCTCTTCTCCTACATTTCTCAACCCCGAGGTGTCCCTCATGAATGCAGCACAGCATGCCTTGTCTCATTGACTGTGGGATCACCATTCTATTGTGTCGGAGCACCAGGCCCTTTACCACACTCAGGTCAGCTCTGACTGGATAATATTGTGGACAGCTGCCCTTCTTCCAGCCATTTTTTAGGTTGTCCATCACTCTTTTCAGAGTAGTGTCTTTTCCTGTTTCCTGTATTATCTTTTGCAGCATGACATCAGACACTGGCAGACCTGACATCACTGTGTCCACATGTACTGTAACATCTGCAGCACTGGACGAAACTTTGGCATCAGTGTCAGGTAAGGAGGCCCTGGACAGTGTGTCAGCCACAACTGTGTATTTTCCTGGCGTGTAAACGAGGTCAAAATCATATCTTTGCAACTTCATCATAAGTCGTTGGATTCGAGGAGACATCTCATTCAGATTTTTTTAAAAATTGAAATCAGCGGTTTGTGATCTGTCTCCATAGTAAAGGTAGGTAATCCATATACATAGCAGTGAAACTTTTCACACCCATAAACTAGCCCCAGAGTCTCTTTCTCTATCTGAGCATATCGTTGCTCGGTGTCCGTCATTGTTCTAGAGGCATAGGCCACAGGTTGCCAGGTGTCACCAACTGATTGCAGTAATATGGCACCTAAGCCCTCCTTTGAGGCATCTGTTGAGATTTTTGTCTTTCTTGCAGGATTGAAGAAGGTAAGGACTGGCTCGGTAGATATCGTGTGCTTTAGCATTTTCCACTCTTTGTTATGTTTCTCTGTCCACTCAAACACGGTTTCTTTTGTTAGCAATTCTCTCATGCATGTTGTTTTGGATGATAGATTTGGAATGAATTTGCTCAAAAAATTGATCATCCCTAGAGCTCTCAATACACCTCTGTTATCTGTGGGGTGTGGCATCTCCTGGATGGGTTACACTTTTGAGTACAGAGGCTTGTCAAGAAAATCCGAGCTCATCCCACTTCCCCATGCTGGAGATTTTAGTTTAACAGTAATAATAAATAAAGTTATCTTTAAAATGAATCACTCAAGTGACATCTAGGCCCAACAGTAGACTTAAGTGTCAATAAAATAAATCTGGTTGTGTGTGTTGTTTTTGTCTCATGCAAACTTTGCTTTAATTCTACTTTTTTCTATCTAATCATAAGAAATCATAGTCAGTCAGAGAGAGTCATTAAACAGGAAAAGCAGGTTTCCTGGAAAAAGAGGAAGTTTCCAGCCTGCAGATTTATAAAAATAGCTGAGACTATTCCTTAGTTTAAAGCATGAAAGTTTTAAAGAATGAAATCTAAACATTATTAGTAATTGGATAAGATTCAAAGTAAAATACTTATATTAATATTGGTTTACTTGTAATAATACTTACACTTATATTTGTGGGAACACTTACAAGAAAAACAAGTAACTGTAACTTTAGTAGTAAATAATTAGAATCATGGATTATTCTTGGTTTCTTTTCAGAAAAATATCTGTAATAACTCACATTAAGATCATAATAAGAGTAACTAATAAGTTATGGTTATAAAATCATAAATGAATGCTAAATCAGAGAAGCTAAAGAAAATAAATGTGATATAAATGTGATTTTGACATTGAACTTGAAATGGTGTAAAAGGTGTAACTGTAATTAAACATCACTGATATGTTGGAGGTAGAGAGTAGGTGAAAGGTTGTGCAGGCAAGGGACACAGGAGGTTGAGCAACCCTGAGACATTAGCACAGACATCAGGAAATGTCTGTAAGACAGTGATGGATATGAGATCATCTGTCTAAGCAGACAGCAGGCGCACCAGGGGGGTGGATAAACCCTATATAAGGTGGGTGCAAAAGAGGAACCTTTTGTTGGATCCTCCGGGCAGCTTCGAGCCAAGATCGAGATGGACAAAGAACTCTGCAGCTGAAGAA
The DNA here is from genome assembly GCF_001444195.1 of Xiphophorus couchianus. NCBI lineage: Eukaryota > Metazoa > Chordata > Actinopteri > Cyprinodontiformes > Poeciliidae > Xiphophorus > Xiphophorus couchianus. The sequence goes on along the minus strand of NC_040235.1, from coordinate 5,057,475 downwards.
GAGCCGGGGCCACAGAGCCGAAGACTGTCCTGTGCATGCATGGGGACCAACCCGTCTGGCCCACAATCTGTGGCTTCGAATCGCACTTCTCTCATCGGCTGGGTTCAGACCCCAAAGACAAAGATGAAGACAAAGGCAAAGACAAAGAAGAACTGGTGCCTTTTTTCCTGCCAGCACCAAGTCCTGTGTGACCTCAGCATCCATGCGGAGAGGAAGCTCATCAGACCTACAGAGATCCCTGCCTTCGCCGATCAACATCTTCCTCCTGCTGCAGCACCTTCTTCATCATCAAGCCAGGTCTGGGGTTCGAAACGCCAAACTCCGTCCGTCTCTCTCAAAGGTTCCCTTTTTTAGTTCTCAGTGTCAGCAGTAGGGAAAGATAGACTAGATGATTGATTTTACTTATTTGATTATTTCTGCTACTGAATTAAGCTGTACTGACCCTTGCAAAAATGCCTTACTAATAAAATATTTAGCATAAAGAAAATCTAAAAGATGTTGTGGACATTCAGTTAATGAGTCACCTTAAAGTTCTTTGATGGTTGTAAAATAGCTGTGATGTTTGATTCTGGAGAGGAAAAAGTGGAAAATGTTTTTAGGTTGCTGGTAGCCCATATTTAAAACATCATTCTTGGGACTCGCCCGAGTTACTAAACCTACCTGGTTCAATAACAAATGCAAGTTGTAAAATAGAGAACGAGCGACCGTTAACAGGTGTGCTCTGTGAAACTAGTTGGCTGTAGGCTGCTCAGTCTGGCTAATTCACAGGGGGAAGAAGGGTGGGACACCTGGATGTAGGCCGTCAGATAACCAGGCGAATCGTTTCTCGAAACCAGCTTAAACAGAGTTTACTTCAGTTCTGGACAGGGTAAATCCCAGCAGATTTAGGAAACTCAATTAACCCGTTAGAAGGAGAGCTGGTAGCACATCTCCCCTCTCAGAAGAGGAAGTATGAGAGTGAGAGAGTAGAGACAGAAAGGAGGGGGGGGGGTGTTGCGCAACAACAGGCTCCACACCCTCTCCTGATATCTTGTCGCCCAAGAAGACAACCTCCCTGACCCCAAACTGGCACTTCTCTTTATTAAGCTTCAGCCTGCTCTCCCGGATCCTCTGTAAAAGCCTAGTAAGTCTTTCATCGTGTTCCTGTCGTGTTTTTCCCCACACCACTATGTCACCAATGTAGACTCTTGTGCCTACCAGACCCTCTGTTATTTGCTCAACTGCCTTTTGAAAAATCTCAAGTGCTGATTTAATGCCAAATGGCAGCCTGAGAAAACAGTACCTTCCAAACGGGGTGTTAAAGGTGCATAGTTTGTTGCTTTCAGCATCTAACTTCATTTGCCAAAAACCCTGCGAGGCATCTAGTTTGCTAAAATACTGAGCGCCTGCCATCTCGCTGGTGATCTCCTCTCTCTTAGGAATCTGATAATGTTCTCTCTTAATATTTTCATTTAGATCTTTGGGGTCTAAGCAAACTCGTAACTTTCCATTTGGCTTTTTCACACAGGTGATTGAATTTACCCAGTCTATGGGTTGTTCAACTCGCTCAATGACCCCCAGTTGTGTCATCCTGTCCAGCTCTTTTTTCAGGCTGGAGCACAGTGCAACTGGCACTCTCCTTGGGGCATGCACAATGGGCTTAGCGTCACTCTTAAGTTGTATTTTGTATGTGAATGGCAGGGTGCCCTGTCCTTTGAAGATGCCTGGGAAGCTATCTACAATGTTATACACCCCTGCACCTTGTTCAGTCACGTCTACAGTGTCTTTGTTGAGCTGATATATTCTCCTGACCAAACCCAGATCCTCACAGGCCTTGTCTCCCAGGAGTGACTGTCCCTTAGGAACGACTACAAACATTATATTGTGCACATTACCCTTTATATTCACTTTAAGTCTGCACACACCCTCTGTTTCTATGCTTTGCTGGTTATATGCCCTGAGTGCAACTGTATTTTTTCTTATCTTAGGTTTCTCTTTAAGCTCTCTAAGATCATTAACATTTATAATATTCGCCTTTGCCCCAGTATCAAGCTGAAATGAAATCAGTGTCCCATTTACCACAAGTGGTGCCACCCATTTATCTCTTTTGTCTGCGTTCCTAGCTTGATGTACATCAGTATTCTTTGTTGATGGACCCTTTCCATCTTCCTTGTTTACCATACTGATAAAAAGTGAACCACTATCATCACTTTGGTCACCACTATCATTGTCATCCTGAACAGTATGGACTTTTTTTTATCTTTGGACATACACATTCTGGCAAAATGATGTAAACCTCTGCATTTTGAGCATGCATTTCCAAAAGGTGGACATTGCCTCGGTTTATGATCACTTCCACATCTTTTGCAGCTGAATATGCCATCATTCTTGTTCCTATTCTTGAACTTAGCTGTGCGCTTCTCTCTGATGGAGACCGCGTCCACTCCCTCGCATAGCTGACTGGCCGCTGCCGCGCCTTGCTCTCTTTCGGCGAATGTCTTCGCATATTCTCCTGCCATCTCACTGGCTTGACCAATTTTGACTGCTGTTTCCAGTGTAAAGAACCCCACTATACAGTAGGGATGTCCACAGTTTTCAGATAGTGTCATGCTTTTGGAAATCTGTTTAACCCACATGCAGAAACACCAACTAGAGATCAGAACAGTAATTTAGCTTTATTTACAACAAGTTGCTACAGCGTGTAAATGCAGGTGCCCAGTACTGAAACAAAACCCACATCGGGAGGCTGGCTCAGAACTCCGGGGACGAAAGAGATACTTGAGTCCAAATGAGATGCTGGAGCAGTATAGTGCAGGAGGCACTTACTGGTGCTGGTAGGGGGATCCACTAGGGAGGGGCAATGTGGGATTAAGAGGAAGAACGGTGGAGCTGGGACCAGCCGGGGCAGCCGTGAGGGCGGGACCGCTGGGGATCACGGCGAACCAGAAGAAGGAATCCACAATCTGGATGGAATCCTAAGTGCTGCGTACCTAGTAGGGCAAAACACAAACATAGGTGAGCTCAAAACTCAAAAGACTTCAGACAATGACCTGAGGCTCTGAGGGGCTGGAGATACCACATAGGCAAACAATCTGGCGTCGGAGGATCAGCAGCCGGCTCTTCTTATGCTCCACCAATGAAAGACAATGAATCGCAGGTGTTTGGGGCAACCTCAGGGGAATCTACTCCCATCCTGCTCCCTGAAGACATCTAGTGAGGGAAGGAAGGGACTTGCAGATGATGACATAGATTCCCAACAGATAGTGAGTTATTTATAACATTGTGACTTGAATGACTGTTGATCATTCAAGTCACAATGATCAACAGTGAGAGGGGTTTTGTCTGAAAAGCTCTTTTATAAAATTGACCTAAAACTAAGTTATTTGTGCACAAACATAAAAATAATATCTTTAATGACGAGTCGGGGATTGAATTCCGGCGTCCCACATGACAGCTGCAGACACGCACTACATTTACACATTTGCTGTATTTAAACAGTATTCCTGTATTCTTGACAGTATTAAAACCAAGTGCAGCACAAAGAAGGTCCTCATTGTGTCACATGAGTGATGTGAGACTGAAATTTCACGGAGCTAAAATGGCTAGTGAAAAAAAGTAATGGTCAAAAATATATATATTTGGAAATGACAAAACATCCAATCGTGGTTTGATCGCCCTGTGTAAAGGGAGATTTCTGCAGAGTATTTTCTCTCCAACATCTGCAGGTGTGCACACTTTTCTTGTGCCAGCTCACAGCTACAAAGTACCACAAACTCAGGATTTGCTCAAACAATCCTGCTACCGAGCAGGATTGGTTCAAGGAGTAGGTTTGAACGTTTTGAAACTGAAAACCTAGGAAAACGTCTTGCAGAATCTCCTGTGAGACGGAGCTTTAACTCCGGCAGAACTTTGAAAACGTTCTGGGGGAGGTAGGGGAGTCTGAGTGGACCACGTTCCGTGCCTCCATTGTCAAGGCGGCATATCGGAGCTGTGGCCACAAGGTTGTCATTGGCTATTGCGGCAGAAATCCTCAAACCCGTTGGTAGACACCTTAGGTGAGGGATGCTGTCAGGCTGAAGAAGGAGTCCTATAGGGCCTTTTTGGCCTGTGGGACTCCAGAAGCAGCAGATGGGTACTGGCAGTCGTAGCGGCATGTGGCTCGGGTGGTTGCTGAGGTAAAAACTCGAGCGTGGTAGGAGTTTGGGGAGGCCATGGAGAAAGACTTACGCACGGTTTTGAGGTGATTCTTGTCCACCATTCGGCATCTCACGGGGGGAAGCAGTGCAGCACCAACACTGTTTATAGTGGGGATGGTGTGCCGCTGACCTCGACTCAGGACGTTGTAGGCTGGTGAGCAGAATACTTCAAAGACCTCCTCAATCCCACCAACATGCCTTCCATTGAGGAAGCTGACCCTGGGGACTGGGTCGGGCTCCCCAATCTCTGGGGACGAGGTCACCGAGGTGGTTAAAAAGATCCTCTGTGGCAGGGCCCCGGGAGTGGATGAGATTCATCCTGAGTTCCTTAAGGATCTGGATGTTGTAGGTTTGTGTTGGCTGATGCAACTCTAAAATATTGCATGGACATAGGGGGCAGTTCCCCTGGATAGGCAGACTGGGGTGGTGGTCCCCCTGTTCAAAAAGGACAGAATGGACAGAGTTTCTAGGCACAGCCAAGGTGTTGTGGGGATCCGTTTTGGTGGCCTTAGGATCACATCTCTGCTTTTTGTGGATGATGTGGTCCTGTTGACTTCATCAGATCGTGATCTGCAGCTCTCGCTGGAGTGGTTCGCAGCCAAGTGTGAAGCGGCCGGGATGCCTCCAAATCCAAGGCCATGGTCTTGAGCCGGAAAAGGGTAGACTGCCTTCTCCGGGTCGGGGTGGGGGGAGGGTGTCCTGCCCCAAGTGAAGGAGTTTAAATATCTCAGGATCTTGTTCACAAATGGGGGAAGAACGGAGCAGGAGATCGACAGGCGGATTGGCGCAGCATCTTCAATGAAGCGTGCGCTGTACCGGTCCTTCATGGTTAAGAGAGAGCTGAGTCAAAAAGCGAAGCTCTCGATTTACGTTCCTACCCTCATCTACGGTCATGAGCTTTGGGTCATGACCAAAAGAACGAGATCACGGATACAAGCGGTCGAAATGGGTTTTCTCCGTAGGGTGTCTGGACTGTCCCTTAGAGATAGGGTGAGAAGCTCGGTTATTCGGGAGGGACTCAGAGTAGAGCCGCTGCTCCTTCACGTCGAGAGGAGCCCATTGAGGTGGCTCGGGCATCTGGTTAGGATGCCTCCTGGACACTTCCCCTGTGAGGTGTTCCAGGCACGTCCCACCGGGAGGAGGCTGCGGGGAAGACCCAGGACACCCTGGAGGGACTATGTTTCTCGTCTGGCCTGGGAATGCCTTGGGATACCCCCGGAAGAGCTGGAACAAGTGGCTGGGGAGAAGCCACTTGCCCAGCTTAAGAAGGACCTCCTTCTTAAGCTCCTACCCCCACCACCCGACCCTAGATAAGCGGAAGAAAATGAATGAAAACCCAGGATATGCTCATAGTTACTACAGAACTTACTCAGAATTTTCACTTATCCTGCTTTCTGAAACAGAGACCTGGTGTCTAATGGCTGTTGTTGTGCATCAATAGGTTCTGGATTAACTATGAATAACTACAAATGGTAAAAGGTCTGTACTTGTAAAGCACTTTATCTAGGCCAGAGGACCGCAAACTGCTTGACACTAAATTCAGTCATTTATGCATTCACACACTGATGGTGGTAAGCTTCTAGATTGCAGCCACAAAAACAAACACAAAATAATTGCTGGTGTCATTTTTGTATAATTATTAACAAAACTAGTAATTTAGTTCATAATTATCATGTTAGCGTACCACCTGATTATCAGAAAAATAATAGCCACATAGTTCAGTCTCAGTTATTGTTTAAGAATTCCTGACTGGTGATGTTTTGGTATTATAATAATAGATGGCATTCTTCAAACAGCAAGACACTACACATGTATGAAATAAACACAAACAATTTCTCTTCAATATACAAGAGTTTACTAACGCAAAGAACTTGGAAATTAGTCCAAATTAGACCTATGCGAATAAAGCATTCATCAGCCCATTGTCGTCTCTATGTGACTGGCAGAGTCCAGTCACATAGAGTCTGTTGCCTCAAAACAACCCTGTACGGCCCTCTGGCTTTGTGTGATTATTTTTTCAGTACAGGTCCTTTTCATTACAAGTTGTCTCTGAACAATGGGTTTATATTTTGAGCACAGAATAACAAGACCTGATTTCCCAGAGGATGTCTTACTTTCAAGATATATGAATCCTTGATATTTGCACATAACAAATCCAATGTCTTGTTAAGAAATTCAGGAAGTCATTGAGATCTATCAGTCTGGAAAGGTCTACAAGGCCATTTCTAAAGTTTTGGGACTCCAGTGGACTACAGTGAGTCATTATCACTGTAGTAATGTTTTGACAAATGGCCAAAACATGGAACAGTGGCAAACCTTCTTAAGAGTAGTTGGTAGGGGTTGAACGACTACATATTTTTTAAGGTCGACTACATCATGATAATAGTCGAGTCGATGTCGACTAGTCGCGGTGACGTCATAGTGACGTAAGCGCAAAAACCCTTCACAACTACTTGGAGGCTTTATTAGCTATTTTCACGGCAAATATTGACCCCCCCACACACACACACACACACACACTCTCCCCTTCTCCTGCTTTTACTAAGACTATTATGGAGATTCTTCGTGAGCAGCGGGGAAAAGTTTGTTGCACAAAGTCGGGTCTGACTTTTTTTTTCTAAACACCGGCTGATGCTGATGATCTCTGGATAGTTACTATAGGAGTCAAATTATCACACTGACTACGTGGTGCTTTTGGAACATCACAAGCCAAACTTGTTATGAACGGATCCCGTTTGGTTACAGCTGAATTCAACGAAACCACCTGCTTCTCCTCCGCCCGATGCGCGGCAGGAAGCTCTGCTGACTCAGCAGATTGAACGATTTAAGATATTTTCTAGTCAACGTCAACATGATAAAAGTCGAGTCGATGTCGAGTTGACTAGTCGTTGTGACGTCATAGCAACGCAAGACGCAAAGCTTTGGAGTAACGTACAGGCTTTATTACCCGTTTTCACGGAAAAATACGGCATTTACACAGAACAGTTAAGCCAGAAGAGTCATCTTTAGTGAAATATTTCCACACTGTTGACGAATTTCTACCTGTTTGACAAGATCCGGGCTTGTCCTCGATCTGTTTTGAAGACGCCATTTTGTAGCCAGTGTTCTGTCAGATCTGCTGTCAGAGTGTCATACACTTCTGACAGCTGATCTGATGACACTTCTAAGCACAAAGTGTCATTCTTAGCACGAACTCACGGCTATATATATGTCAGACAAGTATACACTGTCATTACCAACTACAGGCTTTTATTTAATCAGCAACATAACATCATAATGTATTAGTTAGATCGTCGTGACAAAGACACTCGCGAGCCGGCTAAGTGACATCCTTAGCGGGAAGGGGGCGAGTTTTAGATGGCTCGTGTTTTGTAGTGGACTGCAGCTGCAACTCCATCTCCTTTTAAAAACACTGTAAAACCACAAATATGCATCCATCTACATATCATTTAAACTAATGTATTAACTTATTTTTCTTGTGTCTTGTGACGTATACTGTGCTGTCAGATCAGCACAGGCTGTCACCACCAGCAATCACATGACTGCGACTAGTCGACATGAAATGTAAAAACTCGCGAGACGTCCTAGAGTCGACTAGTCGACTAATTGGTTCAACCCCTAGTAGTTGGCCAACCAGAACTGTCTCAAGAGCTCAGTGACTACTCATCGAAGAGGTGACAAAAGAACCCAAAACAACACCTAAAGTACTGCAGACTTCACTTGCTTCAGTTAAGGTCAGAGGTCATGTCTCCACCATAAGAAAGAGACTGGGAAAAATGACTACATGGCAAAGTTCCAAGAAAAAAACACTGCTGAGCAAAATTGACACTAAAGCAGTTTTTCCAGAACACATCTTGATTATCCAAAAGCATTTTGGCAAAACTTTCTGTGGACTGATGAGAGTAAAGCTGAACTCTTTATAAGGTGTGTCCTGTTACATCTGGTGCAAAAGTAACACCACATTTCAGAAGAATGTCATACCAGCAGTAAAACACGGTGGTAGTCGTGCAATGGTCCAGAGCTGTTTTGCTGCTTCAGCACGTGGAAGACCTACTGTGATAAATCTAAGCATCTACCTATAGTGTTGATGTGTTTTTGTTTTGTTTTTTTGCTGGCTTTAGCAGGAATTGTTATTTTCTTTCTGTGTCCCACTTTCACCACTATTAAAGATTTATACATCAGGTATGAAAAGACAGAGCAGGTTCAGTGGAGCGGCAAGAACTGTGTGTATTTTCTTGTTCTTCACATACAGGAACAGATCTTAACTCTTCCCATTTTGTGTGTCTTAAGGTATTAAAGCCTGTGGTTAGCCCTGAGGTGAACCATGGACTGGGCAATAGGAGACTCATTAACTTTTCTCTGTCAGGTACACTGCTAATGTTGTTTAATGCCTGTTTTTCTCAACACAACATCCTCATCAGGCCTTTTCTTTTCTCTACAGGATGTATATTTTTGAACAGTTGAAAATGTGAAAAGGTTCCCCAAAATGTGTGTGGTTATATACTCTGTAAAAGAAAATGTCTTTTACCAGCAGCTGTGGTTGCCAGTATTTTACTGTAGTAAACATGGCCATAGTATATCAGACATTACAGTTGGATACACTTTTATAATATAGTTTGTGCAAAACATTAGGTGTATACATACTTTTCTTAGAAACTATACACTCTAAATTCTAGTGTGTGACCCAGTTGTGTATTCTATACCATAAATACTTAGACAGAAATCTTAAATTGAACTCTTGAGCAGAATCACACTAAACCTTATTGAAACCATATTAAGTGTTAATATTTAAATTGCAGGTTAGTTCATACCAGTAAGTTCATAAGAGCCTAGATGGCTGGTTTCTGGTCAGTTTATGGCTGAACACAGTCTGATCCTTCTTTTTTATTATATTATTATATCAAGAGATTACCCCTCTTTGTTTCTCTGTCTGCTTGTGTCCAATGTGTCAGATGTTCAGGCTGTTGGACTGAAGAAAGGAATGTTCTTCAATCCTGACCCGTACCTGAAACTCTCCATCCAGCCTGGGAAGCACAGTATATTCCCCTCACTACCACACCACGGCCAGGAAAAACGCTCTAAAGTGGTGTGCAACACAGTCAACCCACAGTGGAGCTCAGAGGTTTTCACACACATGCACACGCCCTCATCTCTGACAGTGCTTAACTTACGTGTAAATAAAAGGTGTTTAAACAGTAACTTTTTAAAAATGTTATGACTATGTCAACCAATGGCTAACTGGGACAAGGATTAAATCATAATGCATCAATCAGTCAATCAATCAATCAATCAATCAATCAACCAATCAATCAATCAATCAATCAAATTTATTTGTACAGCCCATTTCAGCAACAAGGGAGTTCAAAGTGTTTTACATCATAGAAACGCAAGAATACATAGTCATAGTAAACGCCATCCTGTCTGCAGTTGAGAAAACCAGTAAACATTACATTTTGATGAATGCCATCACCAAAATCATAAATATACATCAAATAGATTGATGAATGTTTTACTTATTAAGATTCAAAAGCAACTCTAAACAGGTGGGGTCTTAGTCCAGATTTAAAGGAGGCCAGTGTTTCAGTTGTTTCTTCAGCTGTTTGAGGATTTGTGGTGCATAGAAGCTGAATGCTGCTTCTCCACAGTTGGTTCTGGTTCTGGTGTCACAGAGCAGAACCAGAACCAGAACTAGAAGACCTGGGAGGTCTGGAAGGTTGATACAACAACAGCAGGGGCTTCATGTATAAAGCGTGCGTATGCACAAAAAATGTGCGGCGCCACATTTTACGCACAAGCCGCCAGGTATAAAAATTTACCTTGTGTCAAAGGAAAAATATACTCACACTTTTTTCCTGGATTGAAAATGTGTGGCAGCCACGCAAACTTTTTCTGTGAACAATATCAAACTACAAAGTGTCAACCCTCATCTTAATACACTAAAATCTGACTCCATTCAGTTATTTAGACCAAGAAGCATCAAACCCGATGTTTCTTTTTATTATTTTTATATTTTATTGTTTAAACGTAAACGATGAAACTGAACAACAACATAACAATCCTCAGACAATAACATAACACATTGTTGGAGAATTATCCGTTCTCCATGCTGAGTTCTTGATGTATGAAGTCAAAGAAGAGTCAGTGAGTTGAATTCATGAATTTCATTTAATACCAAAAATACAGCTGGCCCATTATGACCTGCTACCTTTATGAGCTAACAGTCAAAATAGCATCCCACAAGAGTTTCCCATTCCCTTTGTCTCTCTGAGCTACGCCCCAAAGAGGGCATTACCTAGTGTGTCATCCCTTACCACAGCTCTCATTTACATTTTCTAACGTGATTTCCTTTAGGTTTAGCTTAGCTTTAGCTTAGCAACTAGCTAAAAGAGATAGAAGGAAAACACAGAATTATTTATCCTCAACAACACACACAAAATAAAGAAAATAAAAATAAAAGGATGTGAAAACCTCGCTCTAATGTAAATGGTACTTTTTCTCACTTTTTGTCTCATAAAGATGTAACGCATCGGTCTGTGCGCATGAAATGCATCTGTGGGATAATTTCATTTTCACAAAAAAAAACAAAAACAGGGTTGGATCAGCAGATTAACTCCAAACAGGTTTGATTATTTTAAGGTGATGAAGGTGTGTAGATCAATATGATCAATCAAGACACAGGGGAAAAAGCTGTGTAATATGTTGAATTAGACCAAAATTATCAAGAATATCAACCAAGCCCAAACAATTGAGGTCACACACTAGACCTGGTTATCAGGAAGGGTGTGAATATTTCCGATGTCTTAGTAACTGATGCTGCCCTGTCAGATCATTTCGCTGTTATCTTTCAAAGCACAATCAACCAATCAATCAAGGAATTTTGTGCATGTAAACATGACTACTGTCTCACACTTCATAAAGGGATTTTCTTTGGTATTTTTCTGTCTCTGAACTGTTGAGCAGCTAAGAACTTCACATCTACACATCTATATTGGTATATACATTTAAACCAAACCTCTAGCCTCTTTTGTCCTGGTAACCTTCACTGCCTTGCAAAAATATTCATATATTTTGGAAGTTCAAAATATTTTGCCATCCACAAACAGTATTTGTTGAGAATTTTTTGTAATAGATTGTAACTAACTTGTGCATAATTGTGACTCTTTTTGCAATAATAAAAATCTAACTTAAAACACATTTGAAAGACCATGTTGTAGGCAGTCCACCAACACTCTCATTGTTCCAAACAGAGATTCAACTTTGTGTCTCTGCCCACGGATGTCCTGGAAATTGAGGTGAAAGACAAGTTTGCCAAGAGTCGGCCAATCATCAAGCGCTTTCTGGGGAAGCTTTCTGTCCCTGTCCAGAGGCTGCTGGAAAAACACGCCATCGGGTAACATACAGCACTTCCCTCTGTTTAATGCTTTTTAATCTGAAGATAGCTGTCGCAGCTTGCGCATTATTGTTTATTTCAGTTCATCTTTGTTTATCTCCAATACTCTTCTAATATTTGTCTGTGCACAGAGATCGTGTGGTGAGTTACTCTCTGGGTCGCAGGTTGCCAACAGATCATGTTTGCGGCCAGCTGTTGTTCCGCTTTGAGCTGACCTCTTCGATTCATCCAGGTACACATCATCCAGCAGCAGGCAGCATCTTTTAATATTGTTTATAATACAGTGTTGGATTTCATTGAGACTTTAAAGTGACCAACAACCTTGCCTAACAATCCAGATTTGTGGTTAAATGGTGTGTTTAAATGCTGGTGGAAAGCTGGGTCATATGATTTTTGTTCGGAGTACAGTGTTTTCATCCTCTGAACATTTGTCACTGTGCTTGTGCCGAAGTGGCAAAGACGATATTACGTTGGAAAACGGAATATTTCAGTATTTCTTTATAATACGGTAAATGTTGCAGGACACCAGACATTGATGCCTGGATCTGAGGATCCTTATTAGAGGGCCAGTGTGTTCGTGCCACTGCTCCATTGGATCCGAGGGTTGATGAGATTTGAAAGACCCTGATCCTCCAATAAGGAAAATAACACGAGACCTGATCCATCAATCAGCCACTCTGTCCTGTGTAGAGGTAAATAAAGATGTTACTTATACATATAGAAATTCAATCAATTAGAATTGAAAGCCAATTTATTTCACTTAATTATATTCATGCCCCATATACCATGTCCCTTGGGAGCCATGTGGGGGGTTCTCCAGGAATATGGGGTACCGGGCCCTTTGATACGGGCTGTCAAGTCCCTGTATGACCGGTGTCAGAGTCTGGTCCGCATTGTTGGCAGTAAGTCGGGCTCATTTCCAGAGATAGTTGGACTCCACCAGGGCTGCCCTTTGTCACCGATTCTGCTCATTACTTTCATGGACAGAATTTCTAGGTGCAGCCAATATGTTGAGGGGATCCATTTTGGTGGCCTTAGGATCGCATCTCTGCTTTTTGCAGATGATGTGGTGTTGTTGGCTTCATCAGGTCGTGATCTGCAGCTCTCGCTGGAGCGGTTCACAGCCGAGTGTGAAGCGGCCAGGATGAGGATCAGTGCCTCCAAATCCGAGGCCATGGTCTTGAGCCAGAAAAGGGTAGAGTGCCTTCTCCAGGTTGGGGTGAGGTGTCCTGCCGCAAGTGGAGAAATTTAAGTATCTCGAGATCTTGTTCACGAATGGGGGAAGAAGGGAGTGGGAGATCAACAGGCAGATCTACCCTCATCTACGGTCATGAGTTATGGGACATGACTGAAAGAACAAGATCACGGATACAAGCGTCCTAAATGGGTTTTCTCCCGTAGGGTGTCTGGGCTCTCCCTTAGAGATAGGGTGAGAAACTCGGTCATCCGGGAGGGACTCAGAGTAGAGCTGCTGCTCCTTCATGTCGAGAGGAGCCAGTTGAGGTGGCTCAGGCATCTGGTTAGGATGCCTCCTGGACGCCTCCCTGGTGAGGTGTTCCGGGCACGTCCCACCGGGAGGAGGCCTTGGGGAAGACCCAGGACATGCTGGAGGGACTATGTTTCTTGGCTGGCCTGGGAATGCCTTGGGATTCCCCAGGAGGAGCTGGAACAAGTGACTGGGGAGAGGGAAGTCTGGGCCTCCCTTCTGAAGTTGCTACCCCCGCGACCCGACCCCGGATGAAGCGGAAGAAAATGGATGGATGAATATATTCACTTGGTGAATAAAGTAAAAGGCAAATCAGAGTATTTCACACACTACACAAATATTATCAATCAGCAACGTGACTTAGGAATTTGATTGGAACCTGTTAGGCAGAACAAATACTGTAAGAACCACCATAGAGATTTTATTTATTTTTTTACCCCTCCAGGGAGTCTTTTGTGGGCTCGAGTGTCCCTATATGAAAGTAGGCTGACAGGAAAGGGGGAAGTAGAGGGGGGAAGACATGCGGCAAATATTGTCGGGTCCGGGAGTAAAACCTGCGATGACCGCGTCAAGGACTCAAGGCCTTCAAACATGTGTTGCACTATCCCCTACGCCACCTTGGCACGCCCTGTAGAGATAATTTTAATGGATCAAATATACTCTCTTAAACTTCACTTAAGTGTTGACACTGAAGATGCACGGATTTAGCTACCAACAGCTAAAGTAGTATAGCTCACATAAACATTAGCCCCCACTAACAGAAAAATATGAGGAGGACAGAGTATCAAAATACCAGATATATAAAAAGTAATCTAAAATGATTTATAATTGCTCGATGTATCATTATAATCGGCGAACAAAGCGTGCAGATTTAACTTATTTCTGAGGGCAGACCACCGGGAAGCTCCGTCTTGTTTGACAGCCTGTTTTTCCAGCCAGCGAACCATTCCTCCACCCACTGGTCGTTTCTCAGACCACATAATCTCATCTGTACCGCTCAAAAATGCACAATATGTCTATAAACAATTTTGGAATATTATAAATAAGTACTGAAATATTCCGTTTTCCAACGAAATAACTTCTTTGCCACTTTGGCACAAGCACAGTGACAAACGTTCAGAGAATGAAAACACTGTACTCTTAACAAAAATCATATGACCCAGCTTTCCACCAGCATTTAAACGCACCACTTAAGCACAAGGGACCAGACAAAGCGCAGCCCTAATACCCCAATGATGGGTAAAAACATTGGACTTCGTGTTCCCTTACCCAGAAGTGGGGTCACCGGGGCCACACTCTGGAGCCAGGCCTAGAGGGGTGGCACGACGGCGGGCGTCTGGTGGCTGGGCTTTTTCCCATGGAGCCCAGCCGGGCTTAGCCCGAAGAGGAAACATGGGTCCCCCCTCCCATGGGCCCACCACCTGTGAGAGGAGCCAAAGGGGTTGGGTACATTGTGAGATGGGTGGTGGTCGAGGGAGGGGATCCTGGCGGTCTGATCCTCGGCTGCAGAAGCTGGCTCTTGGGACGTGGAATGTCACCTCTTTGGTGGGGAAGGAGCCAGAGCTAGTGTGTGAGGTTGAGAGGTTCTGGCTAGAAATAGTCGGTCTCACCTCGACGCATGGCTCTGGTTCTGGAACTAGTCTCCTTGAGAGGGGCTGGACATACTTCCACTCTGGAGTTGCCCAAGGTGAAAGGCGTCGGGCAGGAGTGGGCATACTTGTTGCTCCCCATCTCGGCGCCTGTACGTTGGGGTTTACCCCGGTGAATGAGAGGAGAGGGTAGCCTCCCTCCGCCTACGGGTGGGGGGACGGGTACTGACTGTCGTTTGTGCTTACGGGCCGAACGGCAGTTCAGATTACCCACCCTTCTTCGAGTCCCTAGAGGGGGTACTGGAGAGTGCCCCTCCAGGGGACTCCCTTGTTCTGCCGGGGGACTTCAACGCTCACGTGGGCAATGACAGTGAGACCTGGAGGGGCGTTGTTGGGAGGAACGGCCCCCCCGATCTGAACTCGAGTGCTGTTCTGTTGTTGGACTTCTGTGCTCGTCACAGATTGTCCATAACAAACACCATGTTCAAGCATAAAGGTGTCCACACGTGCACTTGGCACCAGGACACCCTAGGCAGCAGTTCGATGATTGTCATCGTTTCATCGGATCTGCGGCCGTATGTCTTTGACACTCGGGTGAGTTGGCTTCGGTGGTGGGGGAGGATGCCGGTCATACCTGGCAGGCCCAAACATGTTGTGAGGGTCTGCTGGGAACGTCTGGCAGAATCCCCTGTGAGACGAATGTAAGAGCCTTATGATTGAAATAAGCAATTACTGATGTGGCAGGAGCACACGGCTTTGACACTTGGGTGGTGGGTGTGTCGAGGTGGGCGTGATTGTCACTAAGGTATGAATGGGAGCCATACTGGCGCGCTGATTTGTATGTAGGAGGAAGCGGGTGCGCCGGTGGTGGTCATAATTTCTGTTGACCGTGTTGTAATGTCGTTTATTGTTAGCCACATTGTATGGTTTAGCCTGGTCAGTATGTGTCAGTCCTTGAAAGGTCTGAAGTATGGCTGTCGCAGTGGAATAAATTGATGATTGCAACAACCTGAAGCGACTTGGAGTATAATGAAGCACGAGTCGGACAGTTTGAAATTCACCGCGTTAACCCAGTGCGGCCCTCTACAATATCGCTAGTTTGCCGCACATTTAACGGAGCTTTAACTCCCATATCCGGCAGAACTTCAAACACGTTCCGGGGGAGGTAGGGGACATTGAGTCTGAGTGGACCATGTTCCGTGCCTCCATTGTCAAGGCGGCTCATCTAAGCTGTGGCCGCAAGGTTGTCGGTGCCTGTCGTGGCGGCAACCCTCGAACCAGTTGGTTGACATCTTCGGTGAGGGATGCTGTCAGGCTGAAGAAGGAGTCCTATCGGGCCTTTTTGGCCTGAGGGACTCCAGAAGCAGCTGATGGGTACCGGTGGGCGAAACGGCATGTGGCTCGGGTGGTTGCTGAGGCAAAAACTCGGGCATGGGAGGAGTTTGGAGAGGCCATGGAGAAAGACTTTTGTACGGCTTCGAGGCGATTCTGGTCGACCATCCGGCATCTCAGGAGGGGGAAACAGCGCAGCACCAACACTGTTTATAGTGGGGATGGTGTGCTGCTGGCCTCAACTCGGGATGTTGTGGGCCGGTGGGCAGAATACTTTGAAGACCTCCTCAATCCCACCAACAAGCCTTCCATTGAGGAAGCTGAGTCTGAGGACTCTTGGTTGGGCTCCCCAATCTCTGGGGACGAGGTCGCAGAGGTGGTTAAAAAGCTCCTGGCAGGGCCCCCAGGGTGGATGAGATCCGCCCGGAGTTCCTTAAATCTCTGGATATTGTAGGGTTGTGTTGGCTGACGAGGCTCTGCAATATCGCATGGACATCGGGGGCAGTTCCCCTGGATTGGCAGACTAGGGTGGTGGTTCCACTGTTCAAAAAGGGAACCACCCTTCCCAAAAAGGGTGGTCACACTCCCCCTATAATTGGGGGAGTGTGACCCCCCAATTATAGGGCGGTCACACTCTTAAGCCTCCCTGGAAAGGTCTATTCAGGGGTCCTGGAGAGGAGGGTCTGTCGGATAGTCGAACATCGGATTCAGGAAGAGCAGTGTGGTTTGTGAGGTTGTAGTTATAACAAGTTAGCTCTGTCGTTAAATCGAGCTTTTATCACCTGCGGATTTTAGCAAAAGTTAAATCTTATTTTGGTTTTAAGGACTTTGAAGGACTTATCCATGCCTTCATTACATCTCGTTAGGATTATTGCAATTCCTTATATAGAGGCATGGATAAATCACAGATGCAGCGACTTCAAATCATCCAGAACGCAACAGCACGACTTCTTACAGGAACCAGGAAGCGTGACCATATAAGGCCCATACTGGCCTCTTTACACTGGCTGCCTGTTTTTTATCGAATAGATTTTAAGATTCTTTTATTAACTTATAAAGTTTTAAATGGATTAGCTCCCCCTTATCTTTGGGACCTTTTAAAATTTCAGTCTGTGTCCAGAACCCTACGTTCAAATAATCAGCTTTTACTGACAGTTCCTCGGACCCGACTTAAGAGGAAAGGAGATCAGGCTGTTTCTGTAGTTGGTCCTCTTCTATGGAACAATCTTCCTTTCCAAATTAGATCTGCCCACAGCCTGGATCATTTTAAATCGCTTCTTAAAACTCATTTTTATTCCTTAGCATTTAATTAAACTAGTGTTTTGATACTCTGTTTTTATTCATTTGTGTTATTGTCATTCTTGTACAGCACTTTGGTGCAGTTTTATGCCTGTTTTTAAAGTGCTATATAAATAAATTTGACATTGACATTGACATTAAAAAGTTTGTATGTAGAAATTTAATATTTGTAGAAATCGTAATTGTGTATGTGTACTTTTATTTTGTATTTGTAATTTCTTCATATTTGTGACCCCATATTTACAAGTACATGGAGTTACGCACAAATATTCTTTTTACGATTTACAAATCATGTTTCACAGATACAACTATCCAAAGTTACACACAATACGAGTTACAAGTCCATGATTACACACTTCACAAGTATTTTGAGACTATTTTCACTCCATAGATGCCCACTCTATAATAAAGAAGCCCCTTCTCTAGTCTTGTACGCTAAAATGAAATTTGCTGAGAGATTTTAAAACTGCAATTTCAACCGCATGTTGATTGGAAATAAATCACCAATTCAATCAGTTATGCTGTCACCAACACAGAAGATGTCCCTGCCACTTATAAAAGAGATCATGTGTCTCTGAACACCTCAAAGTAAAACAGTGTGTGATGAGGATATGCAAACTTTTGACTATCGATGCAGCTCTGATTAATCAACGTCTAAATGTACATTTAATTAACTGTTGTATTCTGGCTGCAGATGATGAGGAGGTTTCTCTGGTCATGGAGCCAGCTTGCAATGAGGTGGAAACTCCTGCTGAAGGGAACCATGCAGCCGATGCACCAGATGACGACACACTGAGTGTGAGCCTCGATATGCCGGATCTCCCTCTGGATGCTCCTCTGGACACCAACACCTCAATGGCAGGAGCACAGAGCCAGGACGTCCCTTTTACTGTTCGGCAAGAAGACAACAGTGCTGCAGAGGTGGAACCAGGAAGAGTGGAGCAGCAGAGCACAGTTAGGAATGAGACCTCAGCTTCACAGCCTGAGGGAGAGCCAGGGGATGGGGCCTCACCTGAACGGCAGGAGGGCAATGGAGAAGAGGAGCAGGGAGGGGAAACTGGAGAGGAGAGCAAAGAGGCTGAGGGTGCAGCCCAACCTGAGTCAGACTCAGACTGCCATATAGAGGCACAGACAAATGGAGGGGCCACTGGTGCTGCTGTATTGGCTCCATCTGTGGAGGCGGCCCCAACACAGGAAGAATGTGTAGACTCTACCCCAGGAGCTTCACAGGAGCCCAATGAGAAAGGAGAAAGCAGCTGTGAACCCTGCTCCTGCCAGTCTCTGTTCTCCAACTGCAACTTCCAAGCTTCGTCACGGCGTAAAGCACGGCCCTGCTCCCTGCCTGTGTCAGAGCTGGAGACGGTGATTGCCTCGGCGTGCGGGGAGCTAGAGACGCCAAGATCCCACTACATCCGGATTCACCACCTCCTGCACAGCCTCCCATCAGCCAGACCTCCCAGCCAGGAAGAGGAGGGGGAGGTCACCAACTCCACTGTGGACTCCAACGCTACAACCTCCCCAACCCTGAAGAGCTCCAAAGAGGAGGAAGAGGTGGAAGAGGAGGAAGAAGAGGAGGACACAACACAGTCCCCATCTCAGGTGAATTTGGATGAAGTTATATTTAAAGGAGAGCTCAGGAAAGCAACACTCAAAAGCCCCTATTGGACTTCAGTGCTGGGCCCAGGCTGAGCAGAAGAACAGCATGTGTTGTTATGTTGAGAGGGTGGAGTAGTAGATGGCAGGGAGGGGCCGCCCAAGTGAACGATGCTGCCACGTGGGGGATTGCATCAGCCTAGGTTACCATACTGGGGGGCAAAGGATAGGAGGTCCTAGTTGAGGGTAAGGGGATGTTTATAGCTATTCATATGTGTGTGCATGTATGCATTTGTAAGTAGCCCCTCCGCCCCCCTCACCTCCTCGGCCATGGTTCTTGATAGGTGATAGAGCGTTTATCAACAGCCTCAGTAGAGCTCTGATGCAGGCCCATAGATGTCATGGGAAAGGGAACGGTAATGGGAGCAGAGCGTCTTGTTTACATAATATCATGCAGAATTTGAGATAGCCATCCATTCAAGGCTTACACAGGGGGAGCCAGTTCAGATAACAATTGTTTTGGGTTAGACTGGCTACATTAATTTTCCATCTGCCTTAAAGTTTCACTGATGTATCTCAGTGGTGACTCTCAAACAGCCAAATTTGTAGTTAGTCCAGCCGAGCCAAGCTTGTAACCTCACCAAGGTGCGTTCCTTCCTGCCAGCGAGTTTCAGGTACCACAGCTGGTCTGAGACTCTCAGCAAGAATCGCTTCCAGTTTGCAATTCTGCTGACAGTGTCTGAGTCTGAGTTTGTAGCCTGGCCGCTTGTCAATGGTCCCAATAGTTGCTGACATGACACTTCTCGATATGCTAGCTAACTATAAAATCCAAAAAGCAGAAATCCAATTATATAGCCATCTCCAACATCCTTGGATGACAATATGGACAGATGGTCTTGCACTTCCCCCAGGAATCCTTAATGTATCCAACAGCATGTGTCACGTTGGGGCAAGAGGGCTCTCCTTTGCCCACTCTTCTTGTCGAGAAAATTAGATCAATTGCATTGAGAGATCAGCTGTCCAGATCCATAATTTGCAATTTTAAAGGTATGCAAAGAGAGGCTCCAAAAGAAAGACAGCACAGAACACAGAGCCAAAACAGGGCAGACGGGGGAGGTAGAGAGTACAGAAAAAAGTGTCTCCAAGAGCACGTTGCTTACATATACAGTAGTGTAAGTAACGTGATAACATGGAATTGTTCAAGCAGTACACCTATCTTCACAGTGTTTTCTTATACTGTGAAATTCCTTCAGGCTATATTTCTGTTCTTGTAGGTCCCAGAGTGTCCAGGCTCATTCTGCCGGCGCTCTCTGCCCCGTAGCCTTTCCATTGAGCGCCTGTCTGAGTTGAACCAGCTGCTGGAAGGTGAAGGAGGACGAGGAGGACATGCAGTAACAAGAAGGATCTCTCCATCTTACTTAGATAATGAAGAGGGGGATTCTAACTTTGAAGGAGGGCCCAGGATGTGTAGCAGGACCCATAGACCTCCGGGAGAGAATGAGTGTGAGTTCTGTGACACGTCCTGTTACAGCACCTCCTGCTACAGCACTTCCTGCTACAGCACCTCCTGCTACAGCAACTCAGGTTACGAGGAGCGGGGCCGCTTTTGCAGCCACAACCGCCTGTCATCAGTGGACAGCAACCGGCTCTCCGGCAGCACCGTCTTCTCCTCCCAGGATGAAGAGGAAGATGAGGAGAGCGCCTTTGAGTCTGTTCCCAACCCGGTCCAGAATAACTCTCAGGATCCGGGTGGGGACGGGGGAGAGAGGAGGACTGGAAGATGGAACGAGGCTAGAAGAAGGGAGCAGGGAGAGCCAGCAGAGGCCGGACCCAGTGATAAGAACTGCATCGGTGAGACTAAACATGAGCTTCCTGTCACCTTTCTCTGCTTTATTCAGAGCCCAGAGTGCAGCATCACTCTCTGGCAATGATACCGCTAAACATCTCCATGACAATGACTTTCAGCTTTTTAGTTCATCCTGTGAAAGTTCATTAGCATTAGATTAAGTAATACAATATCAGCCTTTAATAAAAATTTTACCACCATAGCTTTTAAAGTTTTTCATATCTTGCAATCTGCATATTTCCCTCATGCAGATCATAGAAAATTATATACAGTAAGTTGAAAATATTCAAACTGTGCTTACTCTGAGATTGCTTGCAGAAAATGACATTTGTGTGTTTGCAAAATGGAAAAAGAATCTGCAAATAAAAAGCAAACCAGGACATAAAAACCCAATTTAGAATAAATTAATAAATGAAATGAATTGTGAGTTAATAAAATAATAATTTTTAAATAAATAAACAATATGAAAAAGCTTTGATAAAGAATAAATAAGAAAAAAAGGAAACTGATAAAACAATAAGATTGGAAATAAAATGAAAAATTTAATAATGGTGATAATGTTAAATAAATTTTGCTGAAAGCAAAACAGTTTAATTTATATGATTAGACAGCCTGACTGTATAATCGAATAAGTTGGGAAAGGTTTTCTGATGCAATATTTGACACATTGCTTTATCAACCCATTTATTTATTTATTTTATATTGTTATTGCTAACTATGTCAGGAGCCATCCCCCATGGTAGATGATATCGTGTTAAAATTAATTAACTTTTCCATTGTCTAATTCATTATAAAACACAATAAAAGAAATCTGTTTTGCATTTGCACATTTTGTGTTTATATTGTATTTTGTTTCAACTGATGAACGATCTTGGTCAGTTGACTTTTGTTACAGGTAAATGTATGGACTGCTGGGCTGTATTGAATTGCCCTTAGAAGTTGATGAAGCTGTCTGAATCTGAATTAGAATTAAACAGAGGGGGCAAGTGAGAGATTTTATAGTGGCTGTTTCCCTGCAGATTGTAGTGAACCGCAGCAGCAAAAGAAAAATCGTATCAAACCAAAATATCATATTAACTTTCTGTTCTCTAGAAAAAAATATTTTTGTAGTGTGGTTTACGGTTTTACACTGTAGATCAGGAAAATCTGTAAATTTGTAACTTTTGTTGACTTTGGCTGCTGGCAATATTAAAGGCATTTTTCTATGGATTTTGCAATTTTTAAGATTTTTACAATAAATTTCTCTGTTTTCTACATTCCATAACTGTAAAAATAATTTCAAATTTATGTTTCTTGAGTTATGGTAATTCATTGAATCTTCCGTGGTAATATAATTTTTTACAGTCTGTAATTGTTGGTATTTTACACTTTTAAGCGTACATTTTATTTATTTATTTATTTTACTATGTAGTTTTCAAGCGTATCCTCTGCAGAAAGTTGAAATATTAACAAAACTGGAGAGTAGTAGGAGAATGTTGCAGCGTGAGGAAGGGTATAGTGGTCATTATATGACCACATTATACTCTACACATTTTCCTGCTGCTTATAGCAGCAGGAACATGTGCCTGCTGCCTGTGTGTTTATGCCCCTCCATTTCCTCTGTGTTTCACTCTTTATTCTACTCATCATACATTCTCCTACAACATTGCAGTTGAAATATTAACAAAACTGGAGAGTAGTAGGAGAATGTTGCAGAGTGAGGAAAAGTAGAGTGGTCATTATATCCTCCAGCAGCCTAAGTCAATGCAAAGATAGTTCAGGATGGCTAAGCCAGTCTAACTATTAGCATTATCAAAAGGCTGCCTCACATTCTAAGTCTGGGAACTGGTTCCACTGGAGAGGAGCCTGATCTGTTCACATTCCACTTTTGTAACTTCTTCATTGGTAAACCTGCAGTCTGAGAGTAAAGGGTTCTGTTAGTAACACTTACTGTTCAGTTTTTTCGTGTGGGTTAAAAGTGGGGCTGTTAACCTCACTGTACCTCTAAGTTTGTGGTTTAAGAGCTCTTGTTCTGCAGGAAAACTGCTATGTTTCTGCTTATGGTCATGCATCTTCTCATCATTATTGGAAGGCTTCTTGAGTGCTATAATCATCAGATTGTATGAATTACATTTCCATCAGCTTGCTTAATTGTCCCATTTTCCCCCAGTCTGAGTACTCTCATTCCCGTAGGGTTAGGGTTAATCTAACCCCTAACCCTACCCCAGATCACATATTCTGCTAGAAATAATATTATAGGGGCGCTTGGGAAAGCTAATAGTTTCAGTGGCTATTTTGGCACCATATTCAGTGATAATGGAGGAAGGAGTTTCTTGAGTTAAGATCTTCATGACTTCCAAAATACAGACCCAATCCAAATGCATCTCAGAGGTATTTTGAAGGGCAGTTTGTTACAGCTTTGGATCATTTCACAGTTTCAATACATATTTTCTTCAGGTGTTTGAGAGCAGAATTGAAGATGCAGACCAAAAACGCAGATCAAAAATGGATACATTTACATAATTGTAATAAACTTGTCCCACCTTTCATTAACAACATTGAACAAGAAAATATATAATATTTTAAATAACTAATTTATAAATAGTAATCCCCAACCATGTGTCTCTCTGATGTTCTGTAGGTTCAGATCTCTCCCCTCCTGTTGGCCATCTTCCAGTACTGCGACCCAGCCATGACCCAAAACATTTTCCTGCTGCCACTGACCCAGCCTTACCTCCAAGTAAGAACCCAGAGCTCCCATTCTTACTCTGGAGTCTTATCCTAAATTCCCAGTATGCTGGAAAATGTGCCTGCTGCCTGTGTGTTTATGCCCCTCCATTTCCTCTGTGTTTCACTCTTTATCCTTCTCATCATACATTCTCCTACAACATTGCAAACAGCTTCATTCTGCTCACTGCTTGGAAAAGTTACTGGTCTAATTAAGGAGTTTGCAAATGTCTGGATCCTGAATTAAATGTGACCAAAAAAGCAAAACTGTAATGCAAAAGGGCATTTGTCACTCAAATTCGTCTCAGTGGTGAGGTGACTTTGTGTACAGAATAACTCAGCTTATTGCTGTAAACATGTAGATTTGTGTTATGGCCAAAGACTTAAATTTAGGTCCAGTCTTTGTAAGAAATTTTCTCCGGTGTTTGTTTCAGTGGGGCAAGCCTTTCTCCTGCCAACCATTTGAATCAAGTTTCTACCAGACAAATAGACTATTTGAACCTTTATTTAAACAGAAGCTGGAACTTTAAAGGGAGAAAGACCAGAAACCAAATTGTTTTTGAATTTACAATGATATCTTATAGACTTAATGGAAATAAATAAATCTTTGAAAACTCAAACTTAAGCTTGAGATTTTAACTGCATTTGGCAGGATGTCAGACTGAATTAACATTGTTCCTCAAAAGTTCAAATAAATGCAACCATTAACATAATCTGTTTTACTTGAAGCCAAGTTAGGAATAAGTTCTAAATGTTACAAAGCTCTCAATCCAGAGTAGTCAAGTAATGATATTGAACCAAAGCTTTTTTGGTTGGTTGTCTTCAAAGTTTGTGATGCTTAGGAACATCAGTATTCCAGTCCAGCTTAGTAGAAGGGGTTCCAGAACCAACAACTGGATTTAAATTAGGCTGTCTGCTTTCTCTGCCTTCTCTGTTCCCTCAGACTGGGAAGCTCGTGTTGACAGCCATGGCAGGGTCTTCTATGTCGATCATGTCAACAGGACCACAACTTGGCAGAGACCAAGCCATGGTGCCAAGTGCAACCATGGCATCCCTCGCTCGGGTTCTACACAGCAAATGGAGCAACTCAACCGGAGGTACACTGGGCAAAATTCATGCTCTGTTCTGCTTAAATGATATGCGTGTTAACATATAAGATGACATCCTAAACTGTAAGTAAGAAAAAATGGTTTTTAGGCCTGAGAGAAATTTTCACAAACTTTGCTGCTTCATTGTGAGTTTTTTTTGTATGATGTTTTTAAAGCATTCCTTGACAAAAAAAAAACTTCAAGTACATTTCTTGTGTTTTTATTATTATAATATTGTGTTTTTTCTTAAAAACACAATATTAGTTTGGCACCATTCCCATACGGTCTTAGCTGAGGTGTCCAAGATGTCATGTTCACCTATTTAGGGAAATAATAGATTCAAACCAGGAAGAGCAGACAGAGGGTTTAGAATATGGCTGAATAAAGGCTTAAATAAAATATGGGACTTTTATAGTGAAGGAGTTTTGATGTCCTTTGAACAACTGGTAAATAAATACAGTCTGCCCCAAAAGCATTTTTTAACTATCTACAGATTAGAAACTCTGTTACTGCCTCATAGAAATCTACTGCCGAACCTCCGCTTTCTACCATAGAGGATATAGCCGTTCACCATAATCAGAGTACAGGCCTACTTTACCGATTCTGTAATATTTTACTTTTAGCCTCAAAAGAAAATAGTATCTCATATTTACAAGCATGGAAAACTGATCTACAAACGGAAATCTCTGAGGATAAATGGAATAACTTATGTCTATTGGCACAAACTCAAACTGTTAACACAAGGTTTAAACTAGTACCTTGTGTGTTTTTTTGGGGGGTGGTGGGAGGGATTGTACTGAATGTTTCTTAATTCTCATCTTTTTTTGTATGTCAGTATAGCATAAAATTCTAATAAAAATATTTGAAAAGAAAAAGAAAAGTGGCCTCATTTTCACCCTTCTTCACAACAGGTCAGTGTTGTGCCAGAATTATCTGTGAACAAAAAGTAAAGTTTTTTTGTCTATTATTTTCAACTTGTCCCACCTGAAACTTTATCTGATTGGATTTTTCTCTTGCTATATTATTTTCATATCATTGTTCATCCCAAAAAAATCTCAATCATTTTTTGAAAAAAATTGTTTAATCAACGTAGTGATCGTTTATACAGAAACATTGTATACTTAAGAAGCAAACCCTTAGTCAGGAGACAGCTCTGCCACCTGCTGTATTCTCTTCATAAGCCTGAAGCTTTTTTCACAGCAATTTGTTGCTGTGAGATTTGCTGTATGTGAGAGGCTGTAAAATTCAGCTTGATTTAAAGCGGAACTCACAATATACTCAAGGGGGATCTGTCACAGGAATCAGCTAAAATATGTTACACCATTGAATTTGATAAGAAAATAAATATCCAACCACTCAATATGAAATTTGTTGATTTTTAGCAACAATGATTTATTTTTAAAAAATCACAATACTAAGAGATAATAATAGTTCTTCTGATAAATAGATCAGTAACCAAAAATCCCTCAAAAAATAATTATAGGTTAGATTTAAATCACTCAGTTTATATAAGCAAAAAAACCTAAATAATTAAATGTCCAAAAATTCCCGTTCTTTTTTGAGGAGAATAATGTCCTCAAAGGAGTTCCATATCCTCAAAAAAACAAAACAAAGTTCTGGAAGTATTTCTCCGTTTTAATCCAAAGTCCCAATCCAAAATGAAAAATCCAAAACGTCAACCCCCCCCCCCCAAAAACAGTTGAAAAAGAGTGGTACCACCAAAAATGCCCAAAAAGAAATGTAAAGTCCTGATCTCACCTGGAGCATCTTTCTTCCCCCTCAGTGGCGTCCTCTTGCACCGGGTGGCGTTTCATGGGTGCAAGCTCCAATCCAGTTTCTAAATGCACGATCTGCGGCGCTGGGGCAAACTTTGATTGCTGTTTTATGTCTTTTCTTTGATTTTTTACTTGTTTTAAACATTCAAGTGAAATCTTCCGCTGCACAGATCTGACGGTGTGCGTCTTCCTCTTCGGTTGCACCAACGCACATGCCCCCTTTTTATTTACTAATTTCAACCACACCTAAAACCAGCATAATGCTGCCCAAAATCAGTTTTAAACAGTGGAAATACAGTAATTATATAATTTTAACAATGAAACAACAGCAACTGTTCTACAAAACAGTTTGATACATTTACTCTTTAATGTATTTATTCAGAAAAAACAAACAAACATGATGGTTATGTTACAAGGCTACCATTTTTTTTTCTGAAGTGCTAACTCCACTTATCTTCTGGTGTTTCTTATTTTAGGTGAACTGCCCAAAATGTCTCCCCTGACCCCCCTCTCCCACCTGCTTTTTGGTCTTGTAATTCACCACTTCTTCATATGCAGTGCACATTTCATTCTGTCTGCTTCTGACATGAAGCTATGATTTTCTTATAGATACCAGAACATCCAGAGGACCATGGCCACAGAGGAGGATAGTGGGAGTCGGAGTTCAGATGGTGAATTGGAGCCTGTTCAGACAGGTACCTCTTTCACAAACCTGTTTCACCAGCAGTTTAACTGCTGATGAAACCCTTTGAAATTTAAAGTTTGAATCGCCAAAGCTAACTCATTCAGAATTAACTAACCCTGATAGACATTAAAATCCCTTGGCCTATTGGAAGTTGAAACCAAAGCAACATTTAGTGCTTTTACTAACTTGAGTAGTTTAATGTTTGCTATTGAGTTCAGAAGTAAAGTGTCACTAAAGGAAAGTTGTGTTGAAGAATTATAGCAACTGTCAGTTTTGGCTTCTAAATCAGCAGACCGTTTGGGGTTAGGATTATTTTGATTTGCTTATTGCTTACCAGAAACATGTTGTCATGTTTGGTTCCAGTTTACGAACCCACATGCACGAACACAATCAGGAGACGCGTGTGCAAAACAATAATGAAGTTTATTGACAAGAGGGAATAGGGTTGGGGAGAAAACACGGAGCAGGAGTCTGGAAGGGGCAACCAGTTCAGCCACTGTCAACGAGGAGAAGCTGTTAGAATATACGAATCTAGGAAGGTGGATGAATATATATGTTGACGCAGGGAAAGGCTTACTAGGAGCGGATGGATGTTTCCTTTGGAGCAACAACGGACCCAGGGGCGGCGTGGAGAGGCAACGAACCGTTGGAGGGCGGACAGGTAAGTCAGAACTGAGCGGAGGAGCGAACTGACGGCTGGTCGGAGTCCGGGACAAACGACCCACAGAACTCTCCTCTCGGAAAACTCCGGAGGAATCCAGGTAAACCTGACAACAGGAAAAAAACACAGGAGGCGATTATCTCAGGAAATGCTCAGAGGGCCTACTCAGGAACGATTTGTTACCAAGGTAAACAAACACTCAGGCAAGGAAGTGTCAGCTCGCCGCTTCTTAAATACTCCCAGCCTCAGTCAGACAATGCGCCACAGGTGTGTCCCCGGGTTCGACCCCACGCCTCTCCAGGGGCTCTGCTCCTAGGCGGCATCTGGTGGAGGAAGTGGGAAGCAGCAGGCTTCCACAAAAAACAAAACAAAACACCGATCCTGACACATGTACTAAACACAGTGCAGCCATCATTCTTGATCATTACTAAAGAATAATAGTTCTCTTTTTGTTTGCAGCCCCTTCCTCCCCGGTCAATCATCAGAAGATCACATATCTCCTTCAGTCACCGGCTGTCAAGTTCATCTCACACCCTGAATTTTTCACTGTGTTGCACAGCAACTATGTGAGTGCTTCTTACAAGAACACACACGCACACAGCTATTTGTGGAAATGAAATGAACACCATCTTTGAACTCATCAACAGAGATGTTTAGCCATAACTCACAACATCATGTTTGGAGAAAACTTAAAACAAAAGCCAAAGCACCTTAGGAATAGCTAAAGCTGAACTTAGTAGTTAAAAATATTCCATCAGTAACTTCACACTTTTTTGTCTTTGGATTAGTTTTCTTTAAGTCTTGAGGTAATTTTGCTCCACAAGCAGAAGATAATCATTAAGACCAGATCAGTATAGGTTTATAACAGTGGTGTACCTGGCTATTTGAAACATTCAGTGGAATAAAGTTTGATATCTGTGTTTTGGTTATCCTCTGTTTAGAACTCTTTAAGTAGACGTTTATATTCATGCTCTTTTTTGAAGTCTGTTTACGCAGCAAGTCTGTTTCCTCTCCTCATGTTTTTTTAAATAAATCTTAATGAGTAAGTGGCAAGTATGCAAGAAACAAATGAGTTATGCAGTAGGGTTGTTAATACACCAAAAATTCACATGAATTGTTTTGAAAGCCTCACTATCTCCAGCCATGATTTAGAGCAGCAAATTATATTAATTTTGTACCCAGAATGCTTTGCTGTGGTGAATATAGAGCTTTCGCATTATCTTCTGCCAAATACCACGTTAGTATTGACCCTATACAATGATTTCACTTAATCCCGCAAGGCACCAGGTCTTCTTAAGTGAGAAACGGAGGGACTGAGATCATTTTCCCTAGTTGTTTTTGTTAATACAGTCATGGCTTCTACTTGTTCAAGTGGAGCTAATTTGTCTGTGGAAGCAACACACCTAGTTGGGGTCATTGATGGTGGTTTTCACTAAAGTTGGAAATAGCAAGCTTATGAAAAGTGTTCACTACATATATGGAATTACACTGAGGGCTACCAATCTTTATGATTGAAGACTGCCATCTATTACCGCAGTATCTTTCCTCATTAAAATGACAAATTTGGTTTTTATCATTGTCTGTTTGTGTAGCTAACCGCACAGCACACTATGACAATTTTTACAGTGAAATCAACTAAATAAAAGAGATATTAGGCTACCAACTGTCTGTTTTAGACAAGCCTCATATGAGCGCATGTTGGATGTCTTTATGTCTGTCATGGCAGAGTGGGCCGTGTTCCAAAGAGCATGACGTCACGTGCAAAAAGGTCAGTAGTGTGTTAGCAGATCTAATGTTTATGACCAGTCCAGTAGGTGTTGTGGATAGGTGAGGGGCAGGATCACATGGTGTTATTAGTGATTGTAGATCACCTCTTGCGGACCTAGTGACTTTAGTGAGTGGGTGATGGGGGAGGTTTTACTTTTTGCTGACCGCCTTTTGCTAATATGGTTTTTTGTCCTTGATCACTGTTTAAACCTGCGGATCCAGTTTTAATACTCTTTTGGACACTGTTCTTGGATATTGATAATATGACAGAATAAAACCATCTTAATTGCATCCTGGAATGGCGTTTTTTGATCAGCTGGCGCGTCAACAAGGATTCCCCTATTCAGCTGCTCGGCAACTTTGTTTGACAGTCACTAATAGTAGGGTTACAATAACTAACTAATAACTAGTTATCAGTGACCACCATTGGTTTTTTGTATATCTACATCTGATTTTACAAAGCAAAAAATTATCCAACACAGGTAGTGATCACACAACTAATTATAGAATAGGAAACATATAACTTTCCTTACAGTCACTTTCTTAGTACTTCTTACTGGTTTCCTCCACAGGCAGCTTACCGTATGTTCACCAGCAGCAGCTGTGTGAAGCACATGATCCTGAAGGTGCGTCGTGATGCCAGAAACTTTGAGCGCTATCAGCATAATAGGGACCTGGTGGTCTTCCTTAACAAGTTTGCAGACACACAGCTGGAGCTGCCAAGAGGCTGGGAAATCAAGACTGACCCACAAGGAAAGGTAGACTACCCCCTCTCAGATTTCAGATTTTTGCCTTACTGTTACACTTTAATGTTTGAGATCATCAAGTACGTTTCAACATCCAACAAACATAGCCCAAATGTGAAGCACTGTTTTGTATTGATTTCATTTATTAAGGGAAAAAGCTTTCTTTACATGATAGAAAACAGTAATTGCCTCCTTTGTTAAATTATTAATGGACTACAAAAAGTATGTTTGATGGGTTGTACAGTGGTGCAGATGGACTGTTGCCTTGCAGCAAGAAGGTTTGAGTCCCAGCCTGAGTCTTTCTGCATAGCTTTTGTATGTTCTGTGTACACCGGCTTCCTCCCACAGGGTTAGGGTTAACCTTCACCCATCATCTAGGAACAGTTTCACTTGCAAGATTTCTGCCTTTTATTTCTCTAGTCTTTCTTTGTGGATCACAACAGCCGAGCCACAACCTTCATTGACCCTCGGATCCCACTGCAGAATGGTCGACTGCCAGGCCACCTGGCCCACAAACAGCACCTGCAGAGACTCCGTAGTTACAGCGCTGGAGAGGTACACAGCCAACACACGTCTATCTGTCTGTGTATCTCAGCACCTTCCCTAGGAGAAACAGAGTTATCCAAAAAGGAACTGTAGCTCCTCCTCTGTCTGCATTAACCAATGAAAAGTGCAAGATATAAGTTTAGTTCACTAAATTAGGTTTACACAAGCAGCCAATCTGTAATGGTCACCTGGAGACAGACTCCACATGCCTTGCTGCTCTCATGTCCTTCAGATGGTTCAGCAAAAAGATGTCTTGACCCAGTCATGTGGTGACAGACCACATGACCCCATATTGAGGTTACATGACTGCATCATAGGGTCATCAAAGACCCCATGATCATTTCTTGAGAACTTTGATAATACTAGAGCGTTTGAAGCAGGAAGGAATCTCTCCCAGCTGGGTGTAGTATATTGGAGGAGCAGCTTATCTACAGCTAAGGAGGAGGATCAGGTTAGAACAGTTCATTAGGAAGTCCATCTCTGTGCTAGCGTCACACTATATAACCAACACTCAAACAATCTCGATAAGTCTATATGACTCTGCTGTTCTTTTCACATCTGTGTTTGCACACTTTTTTCGTTAACACTTTATTTGACGGGTTGTGAATAAGACCGTAATGACACCGTCATAAACATGACATAACACCTGACATAACATGAGCATGAGTAAGTCTTCATGAATATTTATGACTGTTGTCATAAAGTGTCATTAAGTAAATCGTGACACTTTTAATACATAGTGGACATTATTCAAAATGTCTTTATGACAACTTGTCATTAACCAAGAAATCATGATCTGATATAAACTTGTTATAAAAGTATTACTGATTAAACTTTAAAAGTTATGTAGCTTTATGTTATTAAAGCTAAAGTTTAATCAGTAATACTTTTATAACAAATTTATGTCAGATCATAATTTCTTGGTTAATGTCAAGTTGTCATAAAGACATTTTGTCATGGTGAGAGGTTACCAGGACTCGAAGGCAAGCAACAACTACGGACACCAAGCGCAGTTTAACAGATTTATTGAATAATGAGTGCAAATGGGGAGAAAATAGAGAGGCGTTGATCTGCAGCAGCAGGGAGGAACCGGGCCAGAGGAGGAACTGAGGAAAGGTGAGTGGTTAAACAGGGAAGCAAATGAAGGGAATGATGGTGTAACCTGGTGATGGCTTACTGGCTGAGGGTTAGGATGAGCAGAGGTGGGTACATGGGTTTTCCAGCAGTCGGTGCAGTGTGGGATTTCCAGGTGGAGGAGTTCCAGCATGAGACTGAGGGTGGACAGGCAGCAGCTGGCTGGTGGTCGTGGAGGTAGCCAGGAGCGGAGCAGCGAGGATCAGGTAATTAGGTAGTCTGAGCACTAGGGGGTGATCAGAGCTAGTTCTCTGAGGAGGGAATAGATGAGAGAGGAATCAGAACAAGTTAAACACAGTAACAGCAGCACAGAGAGCCAGAGTGTACCACTATAGAAGCAAAATCATCTGGCGTCTGCCTCAGGGAAGCCGCTCCTATTTAAGGCCTTCGCTGATTGGTCTTGATGAGCACCAGCTGGATCCCGTCAGCCTGCCACCCTGTAAATGTAGAGAAACCACTCCCCTGCAGAACCCAACACATTTTGAATAATGTCAACTTTGTATTAAAAGTGTCATGATTTACCGAATTACACTTTATGGCAACAGTCATAAATATTCATGAAGACTTACTCATGTTCATGACAGGTGTTATGTCATGTTTATGACGGTGTCATTACGGTCTTATTCACAACCCGTCAAATAAAGTGTTACCACTTTCTCACTTCTTGTAAACACCCAGTTTTTTTGTTTGTTTTTTTAATTTGTAGGCTGTGTTTTGAATTTACAGAAAGTTGAATTGGATGTAGCTAGAACTAAGATGTGTTCAATTTCCAAAACAATTTTTGGTCCAACAAGTATAAGACAAATGAGACCATGAGGCTCCTGAAGTGACTCTCCAACTGCTACCGATCAGTGAACACCAATCAGTGAACAGTGTCTCCTGTCTTGGTTTGTACTCAGGCCTCTGAAGTGTCCAGGAGTCGAGGGGCGTCTCTGATGGGTCGGCCCGGTAACAGCCTGGTAGCAGCCATACGCAGTCACCGTCAAACTGACCCAAAGCAGCTGACTGCTCTCTGTAAGGGCTGAAATAGCATCTTGTCCTTGACATGGAACCACAGAATACAATACAGTGGGGCAAAAAGTATTTAGCCAGTTTTAGCCAGCCACTGATTGTGCAAGCTGACAACAAGGTCAAACAGCTGCCATTGACACAGGTAATGAGTGGAGAAGATAAGAGGTATGTAAGAGGTAGAAGTCTTGCTTATTTGTGGATGACCAAATGCTTATTTTCCACAATAATTTACAAATAAATTCCTTAAAAACCCTACAGTGTGATTTCCTGAATTTTTGCCTCTCATAGTTGAAGTGTACCTATGATGAAAATTATAGACCTCTCTCAAATTTCTAAATGGGAGAACTTGTACAATCAGTGGCTGACTCAATCTGTTTCCCCCACTGTACAGTACTGTATCATATTTTGTAGAAATTCTTATGGATTAGCTTTTTCCCACCCTTAAATGTTTCAGATTATCAGATGTCAGTAGATAAGTTCATTGTTTTGAAATTATAATTTTATGTATTTAAAGACATAATTCTTTGCAAATAGAATCATTCCAACTTGTTAGTTTATACATTGAATGTGAACAACCATATTTGCCTAAATTTCACTCCTGTCCCGATTACTGACTAGTGTGTATTATCAAGAAATCTCTTAAAATAACCTATTTGACTGCATAGAGTGGATTAAAGAATCTAAACAACAACCCTCACCCTCAATCTCACATTTACCCAAAACATATACAGTGAACCCTCGTTTTTCGCGGGGGTTGCATTCCGAAAAGAACCCGTGATAGGCGAAATCTGTGAAGTAGTTATCTTTATTTTTTTACAATTATTATACAGCATAATTAAATACTCTACATTGAAACCAAAGAACAAAACCTGTTTTCAGGCCTAAGCATTTTTTTAACAAATAGAATGCTTTCTTACAAATAACTACAGTAAAATAATAATTTTAATCATCAATACGAAGTACAGTAGGGCAAATTGTGACTTGCACATTTCACTGTGCCTCTGACACTGCAACCTGACTCCGCTCTCTAGTGGCTTTTTCTTATGATGCAGGTGGTGCAGGTGTGTTTTTTAGAGAGAAGAACATAGTTATTGGTAGTTGTTGTTGCTCTTTTTTCTTCTGGGCAAAAATATTTGCCAAAATTTGCCAAGCTGTATATTTAAGTACCGTAACGTTATTGGCACACAGGTAGAGAAGAAGTGCTGAGACTGTTTAGCCAATCAGGACACACAACACAATGCACTGTGAAAAAAAAACTGCACAAAAAACACTGTGAAGCAGTGAAAGGTGAACCGCGTTATAGCGAGGGTTCACTGTATTGATGACCTCCAAAACCTTTATAAAAAATTTTCTGTAGACTGATGGGACAAAACTGGAACTTTTTGAAAGTTGTAAATTTGTGTATTCATTTACATCTGGCATATAAATGAATGAATAAATAAATAATAATGACAAGGACAACTGTCATGAAGTGCGGTAGAGAGGTGGTGAGGCAGACGCTGAGGACCCAGGTTGGAGTGAATGATGGTTGTTTAATGATGAAATAAATTACAAAAGCATAATAATCCAAAGTCTAGGCAGCATAGAATGAATGGAAGGCTAAGGCTCAAAACTGGTAGCAACAGGTACAGTAGACATCTGACAAAAGACTTGACTGCAAGACAGCTTGACACAACAGATTTGACAAGGACTCAACAAGGAACACAGGTGGGATTAAATAGACAGGGAGACAATCAGGGGAAACAAGAGACAGGTGCAATTAGGTTTGAAAACAGAGGAAATATGAAATCAGGGAGTAAACATTTTTAACTGCAATGTATACCAGTTAGCAGTTTGTAATTTCTGTGTGTATCTGTTATAGCTTACAATGACAAGATAGTGGCATTCCTACGACAGCCAAACATATTTGACATGCTGCAGGAGCGCCAGCCCAGTCTAAGCAGAAACCACGCATTAAGGTAAGCATAGACAAAAAGGGAACTACATCTGCAAAGTATGACCAGAAAAATGTGAGTTGTTTCTGTAGTATAAAATCCAAGTATTTTACATTTCTTTAAATTTGGTTGCTAGAAGTGAAGAAAAAGTCTTTTAGTTCCAACATCATCTTTTTACACAGATTTTAGCTACAATATGTGCAGTTGGGCAAATCCCTTAACGCATAGATTTGATGTTCTGTTGATGTTAAGATCACCGTGTCCTAAAATCCCATGTTGTTATTATGTTAATAGCACCAATGAAGGCTGCATGGTAACTGAACATTATCAAAGTCTTTTGTAGTTAAGCAGAAGAAGTATCCCAAATATATGTTAGTTAATATCTATTTCATAAGTGAAATTAAACTACTTTATTGTATAAATAATGTTTTTTTATCTTTATGTCTTTTTGATGTAGAGAAAAGGTGCACTACATCCGGACAGAAGGTACTCAGGGTGTGGAGAAGCTGTCATGTGATGCAGACCTTGTAATCCTGCTAAGGTAAAACTTCATGAAGGTCACATTTGCAGAGCTGGTACAAGTCATCATCTGTTCACAGAATTGAACCAGAATGTTCATCCAGTTCTGCATTAGAGTTTTTAAAACTGCCCTCATTTCTAAATGAGCTTGTCATATTGGTCTTGCTCAGCCATGTTTTTATCACCTTTTGTGAACTGCTGCACATTAAGGTTAGGACAGGAGGAGGTTAAAGTGCTCTCACAGAATCAGGAGCTCAAACTTTTCCCAAAGTAATTTGCTCTTCAGAAGTGTTTCTCTGGAACTAGAGGTCAAACACAACTTGACTCCCAAGTTGGATCTTAGAATTTCTATGTGTTTGACATAGAAACACTAAGAAAGCTTAGATCTAAGAAATCTAAGCTTTCTTAGATTCTAAGAAAGCTTAGAATCTGCACTTTATAAATTCATAAATAACTCAAAACACCCGCAGGCAGACTTGCCTGGAACTAATCAAGTTCCAGGTTTTATTAAGGTCAATCAATTTCAGAGCAAAACCTGCATCAGACATGATGTGATAATAAATTTTTAAAACCTTTTATCAACTTGACCCATGTCCACACAACATTATGTTCCGACTTTTTGTAATAATGTATCTTCTTCTGCTTCTGTCTTTGCAGTTTATATGAAGAGGAAATCATGTCTTACATTCCACCTCATGCCGTCCACCCTGGGTTCAGTTTCTCCCCTCGCTGTTCACCCGCTTCCTCCCCACAGAGCTCTCCTGGTTGGTTTTTTTAACTGTTCATGTATCATTCTGGCATCAGGGCTTTCTTAATGCACTCTGGCACATCTACTGGAGGCCACAACGCACGTGTGGGGGTGTGCACGCATGTGTATATACTGAAGGGAGATTCTAAAAAAGGAAGTTGGGTCACAGCATCAAACTTTAGTCTATAATTGCTCTTCTTTCTCTGCTGTTCTATTGTCTTTGGGAAAAACATAAAGTGGAAAAGCTGTCAGCACACACCAGGGCAAGATGAATGTAGGTTTTGATGTCAAACTACTGAGCCAATTGTCAGGGAAAAAGTATTTCATGCTAAACTGACTCTTTGAACCCAATGTTGAAGTTTTTTCCCCCTTTTCTTGAAAAGGAAAACCGAAATGAGTTTTACTGATCGAGTCTGGGTGGACAGTCCTGACTCAGCAACAGGTCTACTGCATAATATTGAATAATTGTTTCTTTCAGAGGCACAGAGAAGACAGAATGAAAATGCATCATGCCAGTTTAGATTTGGGGACAAAAATGTTTGAAGTTCCTGGATGGATTAACAAATGTATGCAAAATGGGCAATTCCAGTATATGAACACTTGTGTTTTGATAAATTAAATACCTGGAAATAGTTGGGATTCAACCACCAAACATACATTTATTTATATTTTGGTGACTTTGCCCGCATAGTTTTCAACACAGATCTACAGAAGACAGCAAAGATATTTTTCTGTCTGATTTTAAAGTGACAACCTGACAACATAAGATTACTGACTCCGAGGGAAGAGGCAAACAAATCCTGAAATATTTGCACTGCCACCTCATGGACTTAACTTTACAAATACTGTAGGTTCAAACCTATTGTATAATTACTGCATGGGTGATTATCTTTAGTCCCTACTGATTTGTATTTACCCTGATGCTATGAGTAGTTTCATTTTATTTCTAAAACACTCATGTTGGAATTAAGAGTATTTCCTCATTGAAAATGCAAAAATGAACTCAAAAGATTAGGACTGAACAAATGTGGATCATTAGCAAACCACTAATCAGTAGGCTAACAAGACGTAAAAGCTTCATATGGGACCTGAAAGACAAATGACTGAAAATACAGATTTACAATGCTGACTGTTAGACAGCCTGTGCATCCAAGATATCTTAAAATGTTGTATTTCATTGGAGTTGTGTTCTCCTAGTAAAACTGGTTGCCTGGGATCTACCTTCCAGGCAGATCCTTCTGCCCCACTCAGCTTCTACTTTTAGAAGCTCTGGGAACCAGCAGTAAACCTGCAGTATGAGAGCAAAAAGCTGTTAGGAACATATGGACCAATTAGGCCTGTGGCATACGATAAATTAAAACTATCGACGTCATTTTAATTATCGGCATTATCGTCTCTTCCGGCCTTTTTCTCTTTCTGTTGATGACACCGAATGAAAAAAGGCTCAACTCCGGTGCTCTCCACTGACTCCCCCTTCCTCATTTTACTTAGTGTAAAGCCCAGCGCCATGACACGATCTTACAGCTGGGCCCATTTTCAAAACCTGACAGATCACACATTAGCCGACAGAAATCCTAGGTATATCGGTTCGATCGGTTCGTTTCTGCCGTGTGGTTTCCAACAATGGGCACAAAATAATGACTAAAAGTTAAGTGAACTAATTTTAAAACCAGGCATTAATCAATGCTTTACTACAATCTACCTGCAATGCATGTGGCTAGTGTCAGCGTAAAATCCTGACTGAATGAAAATCATTATAACCTATTTACGTAACGAAATACAGCTGAAACGTTACCGGGTTGCAACTGCGGTAGCAATTTCACTCCAACTCCTCCCCTTGTCATTGCTATATTCTTTGCATGCTGAATAGACATTAATGTTGTTTCCACATATCATCTCCAATGTCCGCTGGACTTCGGGTTGCGTCTGTCAGCTGTTTGGGATTCCCCTCCGTAATTTCCCCTCAGAAAGCACAGAGGGAGTCCACGCTTTCTGATTGGCTACCTGTCACATTCAACAGGCTGCGTTAACGCTTCCTGTGGGAAAACTCCTGATTTGGATCGGAGCGGCAACAACGATCTACCGTAACACACCACACAATCTTAGAAAGACCAACGTTCTAAGATTGTTGTAAGGGGAAAATAGGAGCAAAAAATCCCGTAGTGTGAACTATTGCATCAGGTAGTCGGATGTGCCCATTTTCTCTATTTAAATCTAATTATTACTGAAGGGCAACATAATATACAGACTTCATAATCTGCACTCTTTTGGTTGAATGCAGTATTTATTTCCACTTTGGCTTTATGTTGTTTAGTTGTTTTTTTTCAATTGAGTTTTTTGTTAATGGAGACTGAGAATCCATTTTATTTCTGTTTTTGGTTGTTTTGTTTATTTTGTTTATCAGCTCAAGTGTTAAATGTTCTTTTGAAAATAAAGTGTATCTATCTTTGGCAGGAAATCGCATGCATTATTACGTCATTTCCATTAAATCAGTGTAAAAAGGTCTTCAAACAATATTATCGTTTATCGCAATAATTTTTGAGACAATTAATCGTTGAGCAAAATTTGCTATCATGACAGGCCTAGGACCAATCAGATATCTGATGCATGATGAAGTTTGGTTATTCAGAGCTTGTAACAGCCGTAATTGTGTAGTGTCTCTTTAAGACACTCTAGTGTTGCTAGTGACGTCACAAGTATGCGCCACGGCTTCTCTGTAGAGAGTGTGGGAGAAACGTGCTACGACAGGTTAGCTTTCCTTAGTAATGTTACGGGTTGTTTGGACTCTGCTAATTTGCATGTTTGATATTATAGCAGCCGTTCAACCGGGCTTGTAAGGTTGGTGAAGAGAGTTTATTAAAAGACAACACTGTGGAAATTCCCAGTACCAGTGTGGCTGTGCGTTTTTGATCGCCCAGACGAGTCTGCCGCCTCCTCTCCTCCCTTAAATACAACCCGAGCATTACAAGCTTCTGGGAAATAATTTCTTCAGGTTAGTATCAATAAGGCACAGTGATCATAGTCATGTCTACATCAGGTATCATGAGGTCTGTAAACAAAATACAGAGAATTACTGGCTGAGCTGAAATAGCCCCGAACAGCATGGAGGTGTTGTTATGAGGAATGTAGTACCTACATCAAAGACTGAAAATAATAAGTTATTCTTTAAGAGAGGTTTTGTTTCATGTGTACACCTGCAGGTCTGCAGAGAGCCAGGGCCCCAGCTCCTTATCGCAGAGATTTTGAAGCCAAGCTGCGAAACTTCTACCGCAAACTAGAGGCTAAAGGCTATGGCCAGGGACCGGGCAAGATCAAGTAAGAACAAGCACTCATCACCTTGTTGTGACCTCAAACTGAAGCTGAAATGCAATTGGATCAAAGGAAGTGCTGTGTTTGGTGTGTTCTTACAGACTGCTGATACGAAGAGAACACCTGCTGGAGGGAACCTTCAACCAAGTGATGGCGTATTCACGCAAAGAGCTGCAGAGGAACAAACTCTATGTCACCTTTTTAGGGGAAGAAGGGTAAGCGTTGCTTCGCCACTCCGTACAGCTCTGTGTATGTTTCTGAACTGAATATGAGGACGGCCTTTATCTTGTCATCTATAGATTAGATTACAGCGGTCCATCCAGGGAATTCTTCTTCCTGCTCTCCCAGGAGCTCTTTAATCCATACTATGGTCTGTTCGAATACTCAGCCAATGACACATACACCGTTCAGATCAGCCCCATGTCAGCTTTTGTTGAGAACCATCTGGAATGGTAAGTAGAGCTTTAACAAATTGGGATTTAGATTACTAAAAACTTTCACTAACTGTGACTAACACCAATAATCGACTATGCAAAAGCATTCAAGATTTTAATGTGACAAGACAAAGTGGTACATACCGGTAATTATGATGTAGAATAAAAATCTTACATGGTTTTAAACATTATGAATAAATTACACAAACATTCATAAACCTCAAACTGTACTACTTGTTTTAATACTGTGTCCTGTCTTTGTGCAAACCCTATTCCTATGAAGTTGGAACATTGTGTAAAAATAAAAACAGAATATGATGATTTGCAAATACTTTTCAACCTATATTCTATTGAATTCACTACAAATACAAGATATTTAATGTTCAAACAGATATACTTTATTGTTTTTTGCAAATATTTTCTTATTTAGATTTTGGTTCATGCGACACAAAGTAGTATCATGTATCATTAACCTTCCACTCCAAATTGCTGCACTACTTTACGTTGGTCTCTCAAATAAAATCCAATACAACTTTGTGGTGGTAACACAACAAGATGTGAAAACATTTGAAGGTAAACATTGAATGACGGTAGAATATACAACACATACATGACCAGTCAGATGTGATGTTGGTGTTTTATTCTGTAGCTTCCCTTCTTTATACTATCAAATTATGATTATCTGGATACAAAAACTTTTTCATTTCATCTAATGCATGTGTGTCTGGTTCAGGTTCCGTTTCAGTGGCCGTATTCTCGGCCTGGCTCTGATCCACCAGTACCTGCTGGATGCCTTCTTCACCAGACCCTTCTACAAGGCTCTGCTCAGACTGTCAGTACAACATGCATGTGTCATTTTGATTCAACATGTACCACATATGAAAATATTCCCATTTTTGGAGATGTAGTAATTCCTCATGGTAGATTTGGAATTTGACAAAGTGATACATGTCAGTTTTTTAAATCACTGATATATTAGAGTTTAAGGATTTATTAAAGAAGCCATGGAAAGCTAAAAATGTGCCTCATTTGAACTTCCCTTCTTTCCAAGACCACAACATGTATGTAATGCAGATAACCTGCCTGACCCCAGTGCAGCAGTGTGGACTGTCAAATTGAGTTGTGTGTGTCTTGCAGGCCCACAGACCTGTCTGATCTGGAGTACCTGGATGAGGAGTTCCACCAGTCTCTCCAGTGGATGAAAGACAATGACATCACTGACATCTTGGACCTCACCTTCACTGTGAACGAGGAAGTTTTTGGCCAGGTTAGAACACATCTGCCAGCATCAATTAAAATGTATTAAGTAAACCATCTTCTTAAAGATATACATCTGTAATTAGACATGCTATTCAAGTAATTTTCATAGTTTAATGAATTTAGATGAACTTGGAGTGCATGGAAAGGTTGTACTCACTTGAGACACTTTTCCACTAGGCCACCTCTAACAAGTTAGGTCTCGGTTCGCCGCTGCCCAATTAATTTTTCATTAGCAAATCCGACGAGGCTCAGCCCGGCTGTTCTCCGAACTTTATACCTACTTCAGGAGTAGAACTAGCAGCACTGAGCAGGGTACGGCACCAAAACTATTTGATTAACAGCTGACCGCATTGACTGATTGGCTCATGATTTATGTCACTGAAAACAGCAAACAACATTTAGCATTTAACTGTGGACCACTGACATGCCATCTATCAGAGAGCTGCTCAGTATGGAGTTTATTTATGAGTTTAATCAGGAGCACCAGCAGGAACACATACTGTAACATTTGCAGTAGAATGACTGTGAATTCGCAGCGCTGCAATCCGGCAAGCGGTTCTTAATATGGACTGTAATAAAGAAGAGAGACACACTGCAGATGTGGTCAATTTTATGACGTTGCTGCTGTTTTGCGTCAACAGTGTGAAACACTGGAACTACATAATGTTAACTTGTGAATTAAAAAATAATAATAAAGTTTATGCATGACTATTGGTTGCTATTGGTTTATATCTTTTGACTGCATTACCAAAATCCAAAGGGTTGCACATTTTAAAAAATAA
Source organism: Xiphophorus couchianus (assembly GCF_001444195.1). Classification (NCBI taxonomy): domain Eukaryota; kingdom Metazoa; phylum Chordata; class Actinopteri; order Cyprinodontiformes; family Poeciliidae; genus Xiphophorus; species Xiphophorus couchianus. Next base: position 5,015,660 of record NC_040235.1, on the reverse strand, counting down.
AGTGCCAGACCGTAATTATAGGCACAGTAAAAATAATCAACTGATCTGAGCCTTTATCTTTATTATCTTTGGGCCAGCAATAAATTTCTATAAGACAAAATTAAATATCCAGATTTGTTTTAGTCCATCAGGACCAGAACCTCGAGGTTCTACATTACTGAATGTCTGCAAACATCAGCAGAGAGTTGACCACAGCTGCTGCTGCTCATGTCCCGCCCACAATAGTGAGGAACAGAGCACATAATGGGGTGACACATGGGGTAGGACCAACTGCACACTAACAGAATCCATTTATGTTGACTAGTAAGTGATAAAATGGTAAATTACAAAATCATCTTTTTACAATATAAAAAACAAGAATCAACAAAGTAGATTGTTTCAATGGGAAAAACACGCCCTCCAAAGGTTGAGCCTTTACCTTATGGACAAAAAATATATAAACACCCCATGGCTCTGTCTGCAAGAATAATGGCAATGCTGCAGGCTGCAATGCTAACAGGAGCCGAGTGGAAAGACAATAACCCCTTAATTTGCTATCTGTCTATAAATATTCCAAAGAAATAGCATCTCAACATATCTAATTAGATCAGTCACTATTTGTGGTGGAAAATACATTTATACATGGCCAATAATTAGCTATTAGTTGTCATATACTACCATAACTTTGTGACACTGAATCATTTATTGAAATGAGCTTGTTCAAATTAATGGCATATGTAGTTTAATCTGTGACTGATTTGCCATTAATTGTGTGAACACCAGTTTCTAAACAGTTGCTCCTTATTCAAGGACAAAGGCAACAAATGGCGTGTAAAAAAGTACCTTCTGAAGTGTCTTGATACCACACAGCACAAAAGTAAAGCAGTCTCTGAAATAGTGCTTATACAACTAACTCAGTTCAGTCATTCCCACAAAAGCTAAAACTGTAAAGGAAAAATTTAGTAATAATGTTTAAATAAATTTGAGTGTACACTTTATGATGTTTTTATTAAAGGTTTGCACTCAGTTGCAGCTCAACAGGACATATGCTCTTCTGACCCTCCTCAAATAAGTTAAGAACAGGGTGTTCAGCGGTTAGAAATGTGAGACATGGCTAAGGTGATAAGCCTATTTTGTAGAAGTTCAGTTACTAGTATCTGTTTAGCCATCAGCAGAGAGGCTTTTTTGGATAATGCCTAAAGTTGAATTGTGAATGTGTATGCAACCCTGCTCAACTGAAACTTACAGATAAGTAACTTATAGATTTTTGCCTGACACTTGAGCCAGGGGGTGTGACTAAGTAATGTGTGATGTATCCTATCTAGAAGAGGGGACGTTCAACTCCAAGTCAGAACTCATCCGATTCTCACTGAGATGTGAGCTTTGTATGTTTTCTCCATTTGCAAATATTAATTAAAGCTGTGTTTGTTCTCTCCTAAAGCTGAAGTTTGGTCTCGAATTTTGTGCAACTTAACAAAACTTTAAGCACTTTTCAATTAAAACAAGTTTGAACAGCCATTACATTCATGTGTCCTCACTCTCTGTGTAATGGTAACAGTTTATATTGGGGTTTTTTCATGCTTTAGTTGGCTATAGAATGTGCAGTGTTCCCAATGCTTTGATGTGAATGTGAAATGTTATTTAATCACTATGTTAAATACGTTGCTTTTATGTTGAGTACAGCTGTTGATTCTAACACACTCCTAATAGAATGAGCTCTTCAATGCAAAAGTGCCTAAAAAGAGATGGATCTGCTAGAGGGGTACATATTGTTTCCACTTTGGTATTATATCTGGTTTAAATCAGTTTTCTAAACTCGCCTTTGGAAACATTGTGGCTGTGTTGCTAGGTGACAGAGCGGGAGCTGAAGTCAGGTGGCTACCACCTCCAAGTGACGGAGAAGAACAAGAAGGATTACATTGAGCGAATGGCGAAGTGGAGAGTGGAGAGGGGGGTGGTGCAGCAGACGGAGGCACTGGTCAGAGGCTTCTATGAGGTGAGCATGAGTTCTCACTAAAACACCACTGCTCTAAACCAAAGGGATACACTGTAAAAACACACAATCCATAACATTGTTTTCCTAACTGTCAGACATTAAAATAGATTAAACTTCTCCTGTTTTTATGTAAGGATACTTTTTCTATTTGTTAATGTCATAATGTTGCAAAAGATCTTTTTTTTTTTGTCTGTCGGTCTTCAAATCCAAAAATGTATAGATGGTAACAGAAATATAGTTATTGAGTAAATATTCTGAAAGAGTTAGAGACTCCATTTGAGCTTTTAAATATTGAAAAAAGATTGACCTTTATCAAGTAGATTTTCTTCTGGAAAAATAAAGTTGGTCTGTGCACATGATTTGGATTTCAAAATAATTAACTTTTAGGGAAGTTATTTGTCATCTGTGTGAGAATGAGCATATATTTCACTATATTACATTCAAGTTGTTAAAAAAAAAACTAAATACAATTTCAAAAGGGTTATTATTCACAGCTAAACTTCAATCAGGAATGTGATAAATTGATCCTAAACTGCTCGGCTTCCGGCACCAACTGTCTCCGCTGTGCTCCTGCTCAGGTGGTGGACTCCAGGCTAGTGTCGGTGTTTGATGCGCGGGAGTTGGAGCTGGTCATTGCTGGGACGGTTGAGATCGATCTCAGTGACTGGAGGAGCAACACGGAGTACAGAGGAGGTCTGTGTCATCTGTTCAGTTTCACTCCCAGATTCCAGACAAGATATGTGCAACTCAAGTCACATACTTGACATTTAGGCCTAGACACACTCATTTGTTTGCTTTGTTTTTTGTGGTAAAAAGTAAGAATCCTGTTGTCAATGTTGGGGGATGCAACAAAAGTACAAATGCATATGTAAATGAAATTGATGTCTTGCAGTATCCTCTTTTTTTCACCGGTTATTGCATGTAAAGGCCATCAGTATTAACAAACAATAAAACTGGAACTTGTTTACAAAATAGCAAAATAATTAAACTAAAACAATAAAATTAAACAAGAACAACAGAGTGGTATGAAAAATAAAATGTTCAACTGTAACAGAAAACACAGAGGTCAAAGATGGAATGGAGTTGAGCAGCATCGCAAAAAATGATCGGTTTTAAAACGTTTTTGTACACTCTGATTAGATTTTTATTTTTTTATTTTTGTTGTTGTAGTGAAACAGGGTTTTATGTTTTGAGAGATTTACATCATGTTATGTCATTCCCTTATTAAAAATCTACCTAAAGTGTTGCCTTGATTTTTTTTCATGCATGTTTAAGAAATCCTTGAATCTCCCATGGCAACCATTCTGGGGTGCCTAAACGCTTGCTCTCATAAAACTGTGATGACATGCTGCAGGCAACATGTTAGAAAGAGCAGGAGCTCCTTAAAGCACAGGTGTCAAACTCCAGTCCTGGAGGGTCACTGCCCTGCAATTTTTAGATGTGCCTCTGCTGCACCACACCTGAATAGAATAATTAGGTCATTAGCAAGGCTCTGGAGAACTGATCTACACAAGCAGGAGGTGATTAAGTCATTTCATTCCAGTGTTTTGTAGCTGTGGCACATCTAAAAACTGCAGGACAGCGGCCCTTGAGGACTGGAGTTTGACACCCCTGCCTTAAAGGGACAAAGGCCAATTTTAACATTAACATAGTTACTTGTTTGTACTATGTGCGTAGAAACTACATAATACTGTCCCTTTAATCTGGAATCACACATAGATATCTTTGGTAATAGTGGAAGAAAACAAGATAAGAATAGGATATAAATAGAAACAGGATAACTTAGAGCATGTGTCCTGATGTTATTATCTGGTTTCCTTTCTTCTCTGCTGGTGTTTCTACTAGTGGGTGTATTTCTTAACTCACCAGCATTGAGATGCTGCTCAGAACTGTAGAAAATATTTTAATGAAATATTCAAAACAAGGATCATTTTGAATTAATCATTGAATTTTGGTAAAAAAGTATCTTCTTTATAGTGTTAATGCTTCCTTTATTTGAAAGTGGTGTTATCATCCATCAGTTTAAATCATCCTTTATTGTTTTCAACAGAGGAGTCAAGTTAAGGTGGAATAACTATGATAGTTTGAGAAGGAGAATTATATCTCCAGGAGTTACAGCCCAGCATGTCACTGTATTAACAATTAGTGTGCTATCCCTGCCAGGTTACCATGATGGCCACATAGTAATGCGATGGTTCTGGGCAGCGGTGGAGAGGTTTACCAATGAGCAGCGTCTCCGCTTGCTGCAGTTCGTCACAGGGACGTCCAGTGTGCCGTACGAAGGCTTTGCATCCCTAAGAGGATCTAACGGCCTCCGGCGTTTCTGCATTGAAAAGTGGGGCAAAGTCACATCACTACCCAGGTATATCAATGTTTAAAAAAAAGTTACACCAAAATATCCAAATTTGCACAGAACCATCTTGGTTTATCTGCAAAAAAGAGAGTTGTTTTGAGTTTTAATTAATCTTTAAAATATTTTGTTTTAAAAACATATCTTTTATAAAAGCTAGACACCGCAGCTTTACCTAAATGTCATCTGGTTATTATGTCTGAGCTGGACTGGCTTTTGGTTCAGCTGAAGCCCTGCTGCTTGCAGGATGAGGAAATCCTCTCAGTCAGAGAGTCTTGCTGACTTCTGATCACTTTCATTGTCCCCACTGGGAACTGAAGAATAGAGCATCAGCAAGAGAAAAACACAAAGCAGTTGTTTGGTTTCACTCTGAGCTATTTGATCAGTTTGTTTTTTGAAATCTTAGGGGTGATTTTGAGAACAGTGAAACATCATGTATGTTCTTCTGAATGAATAAAATGCCTCACCCCTAGCTGTCACCAACACCAGTCACTGTGTGTATTTCACTTTCTCTCTCAGGGCTCACACCTGCTTTAACCGCCTTGACCTTCCTCCATACCCCTCATACACCACTCTGTATGAGAAGCTGCTCATCGCTGTGGAGGAAACCAGCACTTTTGGCCTGGAATGACCCATAGGAATCAAATGGTTTCACTCTGGCTAGGCCTGGAAGCTGAAGGAAGGAGAGCAGCCCATGTTGGCTCCAAGTCTTGTAAAGATTTGTGAAGTGTAACAGACATTTGGTGAATTGGCCTGGTTGGGTTCTCTGTGTTCAACTATCAGTTCACTAGAAGGAGGTTTCTGACTGCAGCCATATGATGACAGTTCTAGTTTTATTAGTGGTAGTGAAACACCACAATGACTTTTCAAAACTCATTATGTCTATGTCTGTATGAAGGAATCCAAAATTCTTATTTGCATGAACCAAAGTGGATCAGCCCTCCAAAATACCAAAATGCTCATGGTAACAAATAATAAATGGAAAACAGGCAGATAAAGTGCCTGTTTTCCATATGACTGGAAAACAACAAAATAGTTCTCAAATAAGACTTCTACAAATCTAAGATTGTTGACATTGTTAGATTTACCGATATTCCATCCATCCATCCATTTTCTTCCACTTCATCCGGGGTCGGTTCGCCGGGGTAGCAGCTTCAGAAAGGAGGCCTAGACTTCTCTCTCCCCAGCCACTTGTTCCAGCTCCTCTGGGGGAATCCCAAGGCTCTCCCAGGCCAGTCGAGAAACATAGTCCCTCCAGCGTGTCCTGGGTCATCCCCGGGGCCTCCTCCCAGTTTGATGTGCCCAGAACACCTCCTTGGCACTAAGGGACGCCAAGAAGGCATCCCTTGGCATCCTGGTCAGATGCGCGAGCCACCTCAACTGGCCCCTGTACCCCATACTCCCAGAGAACCCCCCATAGGGCTCTCCGAGGGACACGGTCAAACTCCTTCTCCAAGTCCACAAAACACAAGTAGACCGGTTGGGTGAACTCCCATGCACCCTCCAGGACCCTGCTGAGGACGAAAACCACACTGCTCTTCCTGAATCAGAAGTTCGACTATCCAACCCTCCTCTCTAGGACCCCTGAATAGACCTTGCCAGGGAGGCTTAAGAGTGTGCCCCCCCCTATAATTGGAGCACACCCTCCGGTCACCTTTTTTGAACAGGGGGACCACCACCCCACAACGTCCCGAGTTGAGGTCAGCAGCACACCATCCCCACTATAAACAGTGTTGGTGCCGTACTGCTTTTCCCCCCTGAGACGCCGGATGGTGGACCAGAATCGTCTCGAAACCATGCGGAAGTCTTTCTCCATCGCCTCTCCAAACTCCTCCCCCACCTGAGTTTTTGCCTCAGCAACCACCTGAGCCGCATGCCGCTTTGCCCGCTGGTACCCATCAGCTGCTTCCAGAGTCCCACAGGCCAAAAAGGCCCGATAGGACTCCTTCTTCAGCCTGACAGCATCCCTCACCGAAAGTCTCCACCAACGGGTTCGAGGGTGGCCGCCGTGACAGGCACCAACAACCTTGCGGCCACAGCATCGATAAGCCGCCTTGACAATAGAGGCACGGAACATAGTCCACTCAGACTCGATGTCTCCCACCTCCCCTGGAACGTGTTCAAAGTTCTGCCGGAGATGGGAGTTAAAGCTCCATCTCACAGGGGACTCCAGACGTTCCCAGCAGACCCTCACAACATGTTTGGGTCTGCCAGGGCCCCCTCCCTTGGCCGCCACTAACCTCACTTTGCACCCGACCCCTTTTGCCCCTCTCATAGGTGGTGGACCCATGGCAGGGGGGACCCATGTCTCCTCTTCTGGCTGAACCCGGCCAGACTCCATGGGTAAAAGCCCGGCCATCGTGCCCCCCCTCCGGGCCTGGCTGCAGAGTGGGACCCCGGTGACCCATGTCCGGGGGAGGGAATACCATGTCCAATGTATTTGTTCATCATAGGGGTCTTCGGGCTGCACTTTGTCTGGTCCTACACCTAGGGCCTGTCTGCCTTGGGTGACCGTACCAGGGGCATAAAGCCCCAGACAGCATAGCTCCTAGGAACATTGGGGCACTCTAACCCCTCCACCACGATACGTGGCAGCCCAAGGAGAGGAGATTTTACTTAACAAAAACTAAAAACTGAAGCAATTACAGAATTTTGAACACGCTAATAACAGATTGCTCCTTTAAACGCAAACTGATTAATTCTAACATTTTAGATGAATTATAGCTAAGTTCTTGGATCAAGAAAAAACCTCTTGTTATTTATTGTTGAAAATTAATTGGCAAATAAAATCTGAGAAGGAAAGGTTGAAACTTGACTCTGCCTTAGCAATATCATATAAATTTTGGACCAACATACAGTATATGCAGAGCTTCAGATTTTTATATAAAAAGAACACCTGAATTAGTGTTCATTTTATTTCAGTACTGTTACATAAGAGGAATAATCCACTCAACAGTGTAATTAAAATTGTGCACCCATTTAAAATGCCATGAGTTTATTTAGATCTTTCCAAACAGAGATTTGTTGTTATTAAGCTATGTAGAGATTAATTTATCTTAAAAAGTTAATCAGATATAGACATAAATTTAACCTAAAATAAATCTGGGAATATTCTAACATACATATAGGTTAAAGCCATTCACTCGGGTTCTCTGGTTCTGCTCTTAGTGAACAATCACATTTGTGTTTTAGGTCTTGTGGGTGTACTAAGAAGTTGGATGCAAATACCCAACATCTCTGGAAGGATGACATCATGGCCAAGTCCTGCTACATGGAGGTTCATTTGTCAAAATGCAAGAGCACCGGTTTTCATTTAGGAGAATGAATTCTTATTTTCTCTGATACATTGTGCAGTTCTCACTCAAAATTCTCCCCTCACAGTTAAAAAAAAATCTGAATATTCAATGCTGTCTATCAGAATTTCTGATTTTATTTTTTTTCTTCTCTCAAATTTGAATTCTTTCAAAAATTTGTCTTCTAGTTCACACTCACACAGAGAGACAAACACATGCTCATAGCGGTGTATTTTAACAGGAAAGAATATTCATACAATAACAGGCTTTTATTATATCACCCGTTACAGTTAATTTCAGTGGATGGTTATAAACTCAACAAAAACAAACAATTTAGCCTCTGTCCCTACAAAGAACTGGTGTCATGCAGAATGCTCTATATCTGGACGTGCAGCTTTTCAGTCTGGATCTCTAAGTTCAGTGTAACATAGAAACATCAGCTGGAGACAGACTTCATCTTTGAGAAAACAGCATCATTAAGGACAGCTGTCCTCCACAACAGTCCTCCTCTCTAAGCACTTCTAAACGACCATGATGTGATTAAATCAGTCATCATTTCCCATCATTTCCAACTTAAGGACTTCTGAGACCTTCTATGGAAACTTGGGGGATCACATCGTCCAATAAGTGATGTGCTCCCCCACAACACATCGGAGTGCATCGGCAAACCGTGCACTCCAAGGTTTGCCGATGGCTGTTTATGGTCCGGTCCCAAGCTGTAATTGGGGGATTTCAGAAACTCACCAACCTGTTGAGGGATGCTGCAGCTTTGAACTGCTCTTCTGCTGTTTGAACAGGAACTGTCATGTTCTAGTCTTCCACAGATGACTGCTTCATCTCAGACTGCCGTTGCTCTCCAACTTGTCACTCATCATCATATCAAATGTTTTGAACTGTTGCAAAGCAGCATGCAAATGTCCAAAGGCTCAAGATTAATGGACACATTTACCTTCTAAACCACTATGTACCGGAGCTCCAGGACAAACCAGTGTAATGTATGCAATAATAGAGACTTTGACTCCAACATGTACCACAGTCATCTTGTCTCTGACGGTGACTCACTGCAGACTCCTGCATTCATCCCCTAGTTTTTGCTTCCATGTTTCTCTGAATAATGAAACTGTGCCTCAGTAACTTACTGCCTCAGGCGTGGTGTGTGGGGTTACTGGGTTTCAAACCTGGCGTCATTTTTGGTTCAGTTATTTGTATGCTTATTTTTGTTTGTGAGTGTCTTCTCAGTCAGGTGGACTTGGCATTCTAGAGAGTGCTTGTTTTATACATCATGTCTGATTAATATTATTTTGATGCTTTAACAAACCTAAAGATATCAGGAGTATTTATTCATGGTCTTTGAAATGAAGAGGTAGTAAACTTACCATTTTACAATCATGTTGCATTTTTTATATATAGTAAAAAAAAGAAAGCCCGCAAGAAAAACTGCTCAGGTTGCAAATATCTGTCATTTTCATTGAGGAGATTTTTCTTGCCACAGACAATTTCTTTGTTATTTACATTGTTTTTGATTGGTTGAATTTCATTGTTTTGGTTGATTTTGTTTTCTGTTTAAATACACTATATTGCCAGAAGTATTTGCTTTTCTGCCTTTTCACGCACATGAACTTGAAGTGCCACCTCATTTTCATCTATGACAACATTTTGGGTAACCCTTTGTAGCAATAACTGCTGCAACTCCTCTTGGAGGGTTTCCTCAAGTTCATCATTTAGCGACAGAGAATATTCATAGATTAAAAATAAAATAAAATAATAATTTAACCTAATCTGTCTTTCCCTAATGCTGACATTGTAGGATTCTAAATGGAAATTGAGTGTCTTGGATGTCCCAGTCAGGCTGGATCTTCTGGAAAACCACTTGCAGATTTCTTGGACAGAGTCCACATCCATCCATCCATCCATTTTCCGTTCACCCTTGTCCCTAATGGGGTCGGGAGGGTTGCTGGTGCCTATCTCCAGCTACATTCCGGGCGAGAGGCGGGGTACACCCCGGACAGGTCGCCAGTCTGTCGCAGGGCACAGAGTCCACAGTTTAAGTTTTTTTTCTTGACTTGGTGACGTAGATGGCACCTAATGAGTTCTCTTACTGTAGTTTGGCTCCATTCCTATTGAGACCTGCTGCTTCAGCATCACATGGTCATTCACTCATCACTTTGATGCAGTAGTAATCATACGCACATATGTTATTCTGTTTTCAAGATCATTGTCAAAATCACAACTTCTTTCATCCAAAATCTAATCATTTTGGATATATGCAATAAATGTGCAATTATTTCTCTAATGATTGCATATTTGTCCCTTAACAACTAAGGGGCCATTATATCTTAAGTTATAATCATCATCGTCATAGTTTAATTTAATGCAGACTATTAAAAGAAACATAAATCATTAATTATTTTAATTATTTGTAATCAAAATCATAGTTGCACACCTCTATAAGAGTAAACAATGCTAATCCATGATTTTTACTTCCCACTTTTATTTATTCAATAAAGTGATAGTACTTTATTCTTTAATCAGTCTATGCATGGAAATAAGTAATTGTCTCACCTATTTTTGACAGATGTTTTGCATAGCTGTTGACAATGTTAGCTATGGTCACTTATTCTATGAAGTTTTATATTCACTGCTCTCAAGTCAATCTAAAGGCTGCATGATATTTGGATATCCATAGATATTGACTTTATAAAAAGTTACAGAATTCTCCACAATATATCTGCTGACCCAGCTCTGATTGTATCTGATCTACGGCTTCATGGGTTCCCAGTAACTTCCATTTTGTTCTAATGTTAGTGACAGTTGACATCAGAATATTTAGTGACAAAAATTCAGCTGGACCTTATTACACAGGAGCTGCCCTTTGACAATAACACAGTGGAATCCATGAGTCTGACCCATATTTTTATGTTTGTAGAAGCAGTGTGCCTTTGTGATGAACTTTATTTACATATGAGAATAGAAGTCATTTCAAACACCTGAATTCAGAGATTTATGCAAACAATTATGGCAATATACAGTACAGACCAAAAGTTTGGACACACCTTCACACATTCAATGGGTTTTCTTTATTTTCATGACTATTTATAAGGCAAGAAATCCCACTTATTAACCTGACAGGGCACACCTATGAAGTGAAAACCATTTCAGGTGACTACCTCTTGAAGCTCATCAAGAAAATGCAGAGTGTGTCAAAGCAGTAATCACAGCAAAAGGTTGCTACTCTGAAGAAACTAGAATATAAGGGGTATTTTCAGTTGTTTTACACTTTTTTGTTTAGTGCATATTTCCACATGTAATATTCATAGTTTTGATGCCTTCAGTGTGAATCTATAATGTCAATAGTCATGAAAATAAAGGAAACTCATTGAATTAAAAGGTGTGTCCAAACTTTTGGTCTGTACTGTATATATTTCATACTACTCTAAGTTGTAAAATGTAAATTGGTCCAAATTACATAGATGATATTCACTCGCTGGAATCTACATTTTGAAAAGATCTCCATAAAACTTATGCAGTAGTGCATTTATTACCAAAGAGAATCCATTTTAACATAGCTAAGTATTTTTTGGAAGAAAAAGCTGATTTTTGAAGGAGCATTGCTTGAGAATCATAATTTGTGGTAATAACATTATTCTCTATCTCAAAACAGTTCTTACTGGAGATAAAGGTCCAAACTGACAGGCATGGATTGACTAGATGCACTGTGGTACAGTCAATGTGCATTCCCCTTTAATTAGCTAACCCAGATATAATTGTCATTGTAAACTGTTATTAAACAATTGTAGGCCCGGGGTGGAGAGGTGGGTGGTGAACATTTGTACCACGTCACCCAAATCAGAAACCTGCGCTGTAAAGTATACACTGACATGAAATCTTTTCACCATCACCTAATTTTAGATAGAATCGGGTACAAATTCAGATAAGCAAAAGATTGGCTTAAGAGTGAGCTGGCATGTACACAAGGGGCCAATCAGAGTGCATCAGTGAAAACATCTGAACTACAGCAACTGAGTAACCTACAGTTGCTGGAGCAGCTGACAGTCACTGAAAACAGCAAGAAAGTTTCTAAGGGCCTGAAATAAAAAGAAAAACTGGCAGTATTGATATCTCATCACATGAGAGACAATCAGAATACCCTTGTTAGTACTTATTCTTTCAAAGAAAGTAAATTTTAACACTCTCTGGAAAGTGCAGGCTATTTCTCTGCAGAGGAAAGGTGAAGTGGCAATAAATGAGAAAGTTCTCTGAAAAAGGAAGAAATTTAAAATCTCGCAGCAAACAGAAATTACAAGATGTTCAATATTTTTGCCTCACATTCAGAACTAACAAATGATTTTTTTGGGCAGTATATTATATTTTCAGAGTTAGACCTGTGGATCACAGCTGAATAAGTGAAAGTTGACCAATTCCATTATCCTAATTCAGGAGTTATTTCCATTTTGGGTCTTATCAAGATCATGAGGACATTCATGATAAAAGGGTTAAATGAAAAAAAAAACAACAACTACCAATTAACAAACTGTTAAAAAAATAATAAATAACTCAGTAATTCTTAAAATGCATTCATATTAAAAATGTTTTCACATTGATGTAATTTGGCAGTACAGAGATTAAAACAGATTTGATAAAAAAAATAATTTTTAAAGCACACAAGAGTTACCTTTAAGGTTCTATTTATGTGAAACACTACAGTCTTTAGGGACAAAAAAGTTTGACACATGTCCTAATCTAATCTCATCTAATCTAATTCCTCCCTATCACAGTACATTTCTAGATGTTACATAACAATGAACAAGACCGAGGTAGGTCAGGAACTGAATACGTTCTGTGACAAAAGTTTGAGTCCTGGGCGAGTTTGAGACTCATGATGAGAATGAGTAGTTTAAGACAAACGGCTCTAATGTGGAACAACAACTCATGTAGGAATCCATAGAGTATCGCTTTGGCTTGGATTAATAAACTACAAGATCTCCCATAACATTAGACAAAGAGGAGGCCTCAAAGACACAATGAGATGGGTTTACTCTATCATCAGCAAAATCTCTCATGGTAAAATAAAGATAACCAGGTCTTTGGTTGTTAAATACAACCTGGTCCAGTGTGACAAACATGAATCGAAACAGTTCCAGAAATGTTACAAAGTGAGCAGTGTGAATGTTGTGATCTCATTATGAGACCTGCAAGTTCCTTTAAAATCTAAACCTGAACAAGCCCATCAGTATTTGGTCACTGTGAACCAAATTACATCTAAACTTAACTGTTCCAACTGGGTGCCCATCTTATTGCTGACCTTCTTTTTATCCAGACGAATGTAAACTATCCTTCCTTGTGAATAGTTAGAGTTAATGTTCATATGAAGATGTGTATAACTCATATTAGTATATAAATAGAACACAGACCTTAGCTAACTTTGTATCCGGTCAAAATTTCAAGTCACTGCAATTCAGTTGTCCCAGACAATCTGCTAGAATTGGTAGGTTGTGTTTCCTAAAATGCTGTGCTAGAGGGAAAGTCTGCCTTCCATCACAGCTTACAATTAATTCTGTTTTCTTTTTAAGAATGTTTTTGGCACTACTGGCCTTTATTCAATAGTGATCTGACAGGAAGGGGGGAGAGACATGCAGCAAGGAAACCAAGGAAAGGAGTCACACTTGGGACGGCAGTGTAGGTCTGTGACCTCCACTCTAACCACTGCACCACACGATGGCCCAATTTTGTTTTCTTAAGACATTTAAAAACCTCTTCCAATTGCCAGAGACTGAACCAACAATTCCCTCTGTACTTAACATGATGACAATCATTTTATCTGACCTAAACCACACTGTTGTCACTGTGTATTAGTGTAGACAAATAGAGCAAGATTTGTGTAAATTCTGAATAATCTGTGAAAAAATTTATCAACTGTCGTATTCCCCTGGGAGCAGCTGGAATTGGGCTTTTTACACTTTTGTTTTACTTTTATTTTGTTACTTTTGCAACAGAAAATGTGATGACATTTTAAAATTAGAACCACTGGACGGTAAAATTAAGAGATTAAAATATTTTGCTAAGCCATTTGTTAAGTGAGCTCAAGTACTTATTGAAATTGGAGGAAACTAATTTACAAATCGCACACTCTTTCTTCTGTTGAAGCCTTAATCATATTTATTGCATCTCCACAAGATGCAATAAATATGGTTGTTTTTGTGTCACCTCACAGATACCCACTGCCTTTGTCCACTCCTTTCACTGCAGGCACCCTCAGTTGTTGTATCTCCTATGTCAACATGTCTCATCTTGTCATAGCTTTCACTACTGCATATCCAGCTGGAATATTCTATGCTTTGGAGGAAGATTGATGGATGCTCTTTGGCAACCATAAGAAATACTCTTTTGATACATTATGTTCTAATTTAGATTAATGCATAAACATTTATTCATTCATATAATGTACCACTATCACTGACCTGTAAATGTCAAATGAATAAACTAGAAAACAGTTGAGGTTTCAACAGAAAGGTATGGGAATGGATAATTGTAGCAACATTCATTTATTAATTTATTTTTAATTTTACATTTTAAAGTCAGAATTCAATAAAAATAGTTGTAAAGAAAATATGATTTAATGGATGGAAATGTTGTGTGAGGTGACACTGAAGCATGCAGAAGCTTTTGTTTTTACTTTTGTTATACTTGTTTTATCTGTTATATATCTGTGCAGAATTTTGAAAGGTGCAGTTCTGAAATAAGTGATGACGGGTTGCTAAATACTCAGGCTGTACTAATATCCACCATGCCATACAACTGTTTATGAACCTTAATAAAATTATCACTTTGTTACTGCGCTGCTGCTCTGGGGATTTATTCTACATGCACAGTCGAGTAGGAATATAATATAAAGATGTTAATCTTTGGGGTAGGGGGAATCCTTACAAGGAAATTTCACTAGATTTTCTTTGAAGTTCTGCTGGAGAATCAAAGCCATATTTGCCAAAAGCTGTTTTACAATCTTTGTAGCTTCAGTGTTTATGGGTTAAAATTTTAGTTGTTTTTACATTATTGTGCAGAGAGATCAGAAGTGAAGAGGTTGACCAGCCTAGAAATTTTCTGTATAAAAAACTTGTTCAGATGTAGTTTTAAACAGAAATTATTAGATTCATCTGAACATAATCAGCCCTTCAGACAGGTGAAGCTGTGAAAGTCAACATGTAGACAACTTAATACTGAACATAAGTAATAATCTATCCATCCATCCATCCATTGTCTGTTCACCCTTGTCCCTAATGGGGTCGGGAGGGTTGCTGGTGCCCATCTCCAGCTACGTTCCAGGCGGGAGGCGGGGTTCGCCCTGGACAGGTCGCCAGTCTGTCGCAGGTAAGTAATAATCTAATATTGTTATTTTTTAAATGTTATTTAAGTTTACATTTTTCTCTATTCACATAAAAAGAATGAAAAAAAGAACATAGCAACCAACAGACCAAGATGTGGTTGGTGTTACAATGACACCAAGTGGATTATAGTTTGCATTGCTCAATGACTCTTAATATAATGAGTTAGTCTTTAATGGCCTGCCAAGGACTTGTTGTCCTTAAGCCACTATGTAACTACTTTACTTGTAAGCTGGTTATACATAGTTCTCATGTGACATCACACTTCCAGGAACTTTGTAGGTGACAGCCATCTTGGTATGCAGTTGCTATGGAGTTGCTATGACAACAAGAAATAAACCACAAGCTTATTACTTGCTCTTACCTAGTATATTATAACTATTATTCAATCACAACTTTTGAGTACTCTACTCACCTCTGTGTAATACTTCAATAAATATCAGTGATATTTACAGTAGTATTTACTGCCAAACTAGCTAAATTAGCTTAGCTAATGTAGCTTTTATCTTCAAGCCAAGACGGACATGTAGCCTATGTGTATGTTACTGCATGTACTTACACTGCCAGTCACCAGAACCTTCTTATTCACACAAAGAGTTTGTATGTTCAACGGATTTAATAAAAAATCCGTTGAAACATTGATTGTATGTGTCAGTGGATTTCAGGTCATGAACTTCCGCCATAGTGTGCACTCTTTATGTTCACAAAGTAGTGAACTTTGTCATAATAGAATATCGGAGGCAGGTTGTCTACATCATCTGACATGCTTCCATAATCTGTTTCATACGGGTTGATCCCAACAGCAGCAATTTTGTTGATATTTCTCTTGCACATTGGTTGAGAGTGTCAATATCCTTTCTTTGTCAAAGGCATGATTCATCTACACTTTGTGCTGCACTTGCCTACTAAGATGGTGCAGATCACTTCCGGTTCAGACTTGTGGGAAAATTCAACTAAGAATCGTTAGCAGTGAGACGGTTTTAGGCCAAATATAATGCCAAACTAAAAGGAATTGCACGAAAACGTCACAATTCACACAAAAAACATAAAGAAAGGTTGATTTGGGGGCAAGAGGCAGAGTATGGCCTAGACAGGTGATCCATCGCAGGGCAACACAAAGACTCAAACCCAGGACTTTCTAGCTGCAAGGCAACGGTACTTTGGCCACTGTGCAGCCCTGAAACGCATCAGTGACTTGAAAACAAGTACCAGTCTGTAATTAATGTATTTAAGTTAGTATATTATCTGAAGAAGATACTTTTTTAAAATCAATACTAATTTATTAAATATACGGTCATATAAATATATGTTTTGAGACAAAAAAATCGATCATCATTGCTCCTGCTGCTAATTGGCCAGGACACCTGTCTGTCACCAGGAGTTGCCATGGTAACAGTAGAAGAGCACCTTTGCTCCACGGAGTGCCTGTGAGCAGAGCCAGAGCAGGGTCGCATAGTGGAGCAGGATGAAGGGGGTTTGGCAGAACCTCACCCCAATGAGGCGCTCAGAGCCGGTGTGTGACAGGTTTCTACGCAGTGCGAAGCTTCCTACCGTCCAGCCTATCGGACAGTGACACATTTACGAAAGTTTCCTTTTCCAGTAGCCGCTTAGTAAACGAGATAGTTTACTTGTTCTGCAAAAGTTGGACTCTCGAAGCGCGCCATGATTCCCGAATGCCCTCGCGCCGGGGACATGAGAAGCAAAGCCCACTTCCAGACGAACCCAAGTCCGGTTCCTGTCGCAAGAGGACCGAGCCACGCTCACCCCGTCAGCGGCTTGCTTTCGGAAATCCAAACCTCCATTAGGAAGGAACCTTTCAGTGTGCACTACACAGTCACCCCCGGCAGAGAACTGGGCAGGTAAGTACCAGTTATCTGGAAGTATTCGCTCTTTAGTTGTCACTGGCTGTTATTGGAAACAGAAATAAGTCTGTTTTGAGCTTGAAATATTGGATCGGATACAGGATACACCTTAAACATGAGCTTGAATATTCTATTCTATTTTAAAAGGTTTTAGTTCTCCTTCTATTGGTTTTTACCTGGAAATATTTCATTTTTTGATTCTATACAATCAATCTCAAATCTGCGGAGTACCACGGACTTTCCACTAGTATTTTGTTGTAAAAAATAAAAAATATAAAAAAAGGAGTTGCCACATTTTTGGATCTGGATACATGTGAAAAAGAAAAATAAGATTCTGGGCAATCTCTTTTACAAAACGTAATCATTTATCCCATTGTGTTTATGTTCATCCATTTATCTCTGTTCTTTTCTTAATTCCTTCATTCATCCTTAATTTCATCTTACTGTATTTGTTCCCTCCCTTTCTTAAACAATGGAAAAGATTGTGGCTCCTTTGAAAATATTTATTAGAAAAGGGAAGTGCCATGGTAAACCAAATAGAAATATCAAAACATCCAGACCTCAAAAGCCTTGAGGACAAAAAATTAGGAACAAAAAAAGACACATAGTCATAAACAGGAGTCAGTTTTTAAATTGTAAGAAATTGGCTGAAGGAAAGAAGTTGAACAACCTAACTTGAACAATTATTAATCCATAAATGGAAGAAAGCAAATCAGATGAATTGTGATTTTCCCATGTTCAAGCAAGATAGTCAAATGTTTGACTAAATCTTAAATTTTTCCTCTGTGATTTGAAAAAAAGTGCCTATTGGACCCTACTACGACATGTGCCAACTGAAGGTTTCCTCAACCTTCTCGTATATGCTATGAAGCCTTGTTAGTACAAAGCAGAGAAAGCACTTCATAAATCACATTGACTGAAAAAACCTCATAAGCTATGAGGTATAAACACCCAGATGAAGGCAACAAGTAGTGTGTGTTGTGTATGTCATTTGCATCGCATGACCTGACATTGTGACTGACATTAGCTTCCACAGATCAACATGAAAGGTTACAGTCTGCAGTGCAGCACTGGAGAAGGCAGATCAGCTGAGACATCATTGTTAGTATTATGGCAACATTTTCAAGAATGATTTCATTTACAGTACTCTCCCTTCAAATATTTGACCCTTTTTTAACACTAGGAGTCGAAGGGTTTTCAACCTGTCCCCAGACTTACTGAAACAGAGCCAAAAGACCCTGAGTCCAAACTGACGACTCTGATGGCTCAAATTAGCATCCCTTCTTCAATTGTAAATGTGGCCGTTGACCGTCAGGCCAGAAGGTAGGAGTGTGAATAGTCCATGTTGGGGGTGGGTATCTATGATACCAACAGGAGATCAGATCTCCTGTCTAGTTTTGAAGCATACATGAAGTGTTTTTGGAGAGATGTGACCTTTTGCAGCTGATCCATGATGTTGTGCTGCATTATCCAGGTCATTTTGCCAAATGTACACAGAGTTTGCAAAACATACAATCTGTTTCAAGAAATATGCAAAGATTTTTCTGAAAGAAATTAGTAATGTTTTTCTTTTAAATAAAGCTAAGTGGGTTTAAAATGACAGTTTAGAAATAAACTAACCAAATTAATTGTGTTGATCCACCTCAAAAAATCATGCAAAAAGTGTAAGCAAAAGAAATCTGGGAGACTTTGCACATGCAAATTTGCATGCAGCCTTTTGTGCTGTGGAGGATAAATAGGTGACTGCTTCACCTATTTAGTTCACAAGAACTAATGGCATTTATTTCAGTCATTATCTTGCGAGATTGACCAAGGTTCCATCACTATGTGACAGCTGGTCAGCAAACCTGGCAAACATGATTGACATGGCAGCACTGAATGCACATGTGCTTTATCAGGCATGCATTGGGGTGCAGGAGAGACGGGTGGACGTCCTGGTTGAGCTTGCAAAAGAGTTCGGTAACTCTCATGTGAGTGAGAAGAAGGCACACAAGGAGAAACTGCTTCGGCAACAACCTTCCACACCCAGCTCAGGCAAAAGGGCGAAGTGTCAGGTCAACCATCGATGCAGGATGCGTGTCCTGAGGCCGAAACATCATCAGTGACCCCTCACACCCCCACCATGGACTGTTCTCCCTCCTGCCCTCTGGAAAGAGGTTCCGCAGCATCCGGTGCAGGTCCACCTGGTTCCGAAACAGCTTTTTCCCACTTGCCATCAGACTGCTGAACTCTTAACTGGACTGCACTCAAAAACTGGTCTCCACTTTATACCTTGCACATGTATAGAGCTAAATAACTTCTATTTTACTGTCAGTCCTGCACTTTATATTTTATATTTAGATTTATATTCATATTTTATACTGTATTTTATTTTACTCACAACATTGGAACCTCAAACATTGTCCTGAGCCGTATGCAATGAAATTTCGTTCTGTATACACCCTGTGCATGCAAAATGACAACAAAGTCAGTCTAAGTCGAAGTCTAAGTCTAAGGAACAATTGTGCAACTGTGAGATGCGTTGAGGCCATTACCAGGGTACTTATAAGGTAATGGCCTTATTTACTGAACAAAAGCACCTACTAGATCGGCGTTTCCCATTTCCGGTCCTCAGGCCTCCCTGCCCTGCATGTTTTAGGTGTTTCCCTTCTGCTACACACCTGGATTGAATATATGGGTGATCAACAGGTTTCTGCAGCACTTGATGGTCATGCAATCATTTGAATCAGCTGCTCTGGAATAGAGGCACATCTAAAACATGCAGAGCAGGGAGGCCTGAGGACCGGAATTGGGAAACACTGTGCTAGATAAAATCCTTCAGGCCAGTTGGCCCATCTCTGGACTCCAAAGGTAGAAATGCCAAATGGCCTTTCTCTAGTACTTCCAGTGTTGCTTTTACAAATCAATCAGTGAAAATTTTATTTGTATAGCACATTTCAGCAACAGGGCATTTCAAAGTGCTTTACATAATAAAAACACGAAGTCATGCAACATAGAATCAACAGTTGAAACATTACATGTAGTCAAGTGGCATCGTTAAGTTCTTAATCCATTATGTTTCAAAAGCAACTACAAACATGTGGCTTTTTAGTCTGGATTTAAGAAACTCAGTGTTTCAGCAGATCAATCACGATTAGCAAAATTTGATTGGAAATGTTCTTCAGATGATAGAAGACCAACTTTGTAACTGTCTCTATGTGGCTCTGAAGGTTCAGATCAGAGTCCATCACTATTGGGCGTGGTCACTAGCTTCTAGCTGTAATAACTGAGGTCAAAAAGGGGGGGGAGTGAGTTTCAGGCGACTGCTTGCTGAGGTGGCTGGTTGCGTTCTGTTTGTCATTTTAATTGATCAGTAAGGTTGGTTCATTTCCAAAACCTGTGACCTTGATGTTTACCTCCAATTGATGAAACTTAATTTCTTTCTCTTCAGTTCTCTGCAGTATCTTGTCAGGCCTCTGTGCTTAACAGAAACATTGTGTTGTAAGATGTAAAGAAACAGACTACATGTGTAAAACAAAGCAGAAATTGTCTAGAATGTGAGAAACTCCACACACACTGAGGGTGTGTTTTTAAAATGACTGTAGAGCAGAGTGATAACTTTAATATTTCTTTTCATTGCTTATTCTTAAAAAAAACAAGATTTTAATGAGCTACACAAAGGAGAGGCTTTGAGAATTTATATTTTAGTGCATTTCTTAATTTTTGGACACCAGCAAATGAGTAATTCCATTTTTGTTCCATTGTCCTGTAATGCCATATTCACAGATGGCTTTACAAATCACAGATCATATGATCCATCAAACTGCTTTGGCCAGCGTCATGACCGCTAACTTGCTTTCTGTTTGCACACTCACACCAAACAGGCACACACACTCTCCGTTTACGCATGTGAAAGGTTTTTTTCAGGGTGTAGTCTGTGAATGAAGCTGCAGGTTTTGGAAATGTGCTGATGCTGCTTTGCCAATGGCTGTGTGGCACAGTGTGGTGGTTGTTAAACTGCAAACTATGCTGTTCATTGCTGAATCCATCCTGCTCTAACATCCAACTTCTTCTCCAAGGACTTTAGAAATGAGCTGATATGCCACTAATTCCATATTTGCTTTTCATTCAGAAAGGCTCCTGTCTTCATTGTTGTCATTTGTTAGTTTTATGTTTGAGACGGTAGAAACACATTGATTATAGGAACACTCAGGTGAGTGGACACTGCGGGCAGCTGCACTGTAGTTAATGCTTAATGTTAGTTTTACGGATGAACCGCAAAATAAATTTCATATCATCCCGGTCTCAACAAAATGGTAGCGGAACACATGGCGGTGGCACATCGCTGGTAGATGTGTTTCTGTGTGTGACGAATAAAGGTGTCAAATCCTGTTGCTAAAACGGACACAAGAGCTATAAATAGCTGGGCAAGGTGAGAGTTAATCTGTTAAATTGGCTGAAGATGTATACATAAGCTAAAAGCTGGAGTATTGAAATTTTTTACAAGCGTATTTGTGGGCCTGCATCTTTATTTTCAAATTGAATATAATTTCGGATTTTTGTATAACTTTTCTTCAGGTTAACTTAGAAAATGAGCTATTATTGTTCATTTTCTAAACTACAGAAAAGTGATTGTTAGAGATGCTCAAATATGAAAAATTGGACTGATGTTGATATCCAATAGCAAAACTGCTGTTAGATTTACCGATTTACCGATATTCCATCCATCCATCCATTTTTTTCCACTTCATCCGGGGTCGGTTCGCCGGGGTAGCAGCTTCAGAATGGAGGCCCAGACTTCCCTCTCAACAGCCACTTGTTCCAGCTCCTCCGGGGGAATCCCAAGCTCCCAGGCCAGCCGAGAAACATAGTCCCTCCGGCGTGTTCTGGGTCTTCCCCGGGGCCTTCTCCCGGTGGGACGTGCCCAGAACACCTCACCAGAGGCATCCTGACCAGATGCCCAAGCCACCCCAACTGGCTCTTCTCGACATGAACAAGCAGCGGCTCTACTCTGAGTCCCTCCCGGATGACTGAGCTTCTCACCCAACTCTAAAGGGAAAGCCCAGACAGCTTACAGAGAAAACCCATTTCGGCCGCTTGTATCCGCGATCTTGTTCTTTTGGTAATGACCCAAAGCTCATGACGATACTTGAGGGTGGGAACGTAGATGGACCTGTAAATCAAGAGCTTTGCTTTTTTGACTCAGCTCTCTCTTCACCACGACAGACCGGTACAGCGCCCGCTTCACGGTAGACGCTACGCCAATCTGCCTTTCGAACTCCCGCTCCCTTCTTCCCTCATTCGTGAAGAAGATCCCGAGATACTTGAACTCCTCCACTTGGGGCAGGACACCCCCTCCTCCCCGACCTGAAGAAGGTACTCTACCCTTTTCCGGCTCAAGACCATGGCCTTGGATTTGGAGGCACATCCTCATCCTGGCCGCTTCACACTCGGCTGCGAACCGCTCCAGCGAGAGCTGCAGATCACGAGCTGATGAAGCCAATAGGAACACATCATCCGCAAAGAGCAGAGATGCGATCCTAAGGCTACCAAAACCGATCCCCTCAACACCTTGGCTGTACCTAGAAATTCTGTCCATGAAAGTAATGAACAGAATCGGTGACAAAGGCCAGCCCTGGCGGAGTCCAACTCTCACCAGAAACGAGCCCGACTTACTGCCGGCAATGCAGACCAGACTCTGACACCGGTCATACAGGGACCTGACAGCCTGTATCAAAGGGCCCGGTACCCCATACTCTTGGAGAACCCCCCACAGGACCGTGCTGAGGGTGTAGAGCTGGTCCAGTGTTCCACGACCAGGACGAAAACCACACTGCTCTTCCTGAATCCCAGATTCGACTATCCGACGGACCCTCCTCTCCAGGACCTCTGGATAGACCCTGACCTTAAAAGTGTGACCCCCACTGTAATTGGAGCACACCCTCGATTCCCACTTTTTGAACAGGGGGACCACCACCCCAGTCTGCCAATCTAGGGGAGCAGCCCCCGATGTCCATGCAATGTTGCAGAGTCGCGTCAGCCAACACAACCCTACAACATCCAGAGCTTTAAGAAACTCCGGGCGAATCTCATCCACCACCGAGGACCTTTTTAACCACCTCGCCTTTTTAACCGTCCCCCCACCCGTAGGCGGAGGGAGGCTACCCTCTCGTTCACCGGGGTGAACCCCAACGTACAAGGGCCGAGATGGGGAGCAACAAGTATGCCCACTCCTGCCCGATGCCTCTCACCGTGGGCAACTCCACCTATGTCCAGCCCCTCTCAAGGAGACAGGTTCCAGAACCAGAGCCATGCATCGAGGTGAGACCGACTATTTCTAGCCGGAACCTCTCAATCTCACACACTAGCTCCGGCTCCTTCCCCACCAGAGAGGTGACATTCCACATCCCAAGAGCCAGCTTCTGCAACTGAGGATCGGTTGCAGAGGGAGGGCGGCCCCCTCCCTCAGCCGCCACCCATCTCACATTGCACCCCACCCCTTTGGCCCCTCTCATAGGTGGTGGGTCCATGGGAGGGGGAACCCATGTCTCCTCTTCGGGCTGAGTCCGGCCAGGCTCCATGGGTAAAAGCCTGGCCACCAGACACTCGCCATCATGCCCCCCCTCCAGGCCTGGCTCCAGAGTGGGGCCCTGGTGACCCGCGTCCGGGCGAGGGAACACCAAGTCCAAAGTTGTTTCTCATCATCGGGGTCTTCAGGCTGTGCTTTGGCTGGTCCCTTACCTAGGACCTGTCTGCCTTTAGTGACCCTACCAGGGGCATAAAGCCCCAGACAGCATAGCTCCTAGGATCATTGGGGCACTCAAACCCCTCCACCATGATGAGGTGACGGCCCAAGGAGAGATTTACCAATATTTTATTTCATAAAATTTTTTCTTAAAAACAATTACTCGATTAATCGTAAGAATAATCTTTACAATACTCAATTAGTAAAATATTAGTTTACAACAGCCCTACTCTGTTTAATATGTCAGGTGGTAAAATTTTTGCGAATTAGAGGCTGCACACTTATGCACAAACATTATTATGGTTATTATATCCATCCATCCAACCATTATCCAACACGCTTATCCTTGAAGGTTCGCCAGGGGAACTGGTGCCTATCTCCAGCAGTCATTGGGCAGGAGGTGGGGTGCACCTGGACATGTGTATCTTTCTGAAAGGACTTGTAACTTTGTTTTTTTTATATTACATTCATTTGACATTTTAACAGGTTTGTGTGTACTTTTATGTTCACTGTAATTTATCTTTGATGATTTCTAGAAGCAAATGGATTGCAATTTAAAACACGTTTTGTTTTTAACTTAGCAAATATTGCATTATTTGAAAACTATTAAAAATTTGACCAGAAATTTTTGCCTGTCAATCGAACACAGTTGCACTTTTTGTGAGCTGTTATTGCAACTTAAAATGATGTAATACCAATTTTAAAATGTTTTTCTTTTTATTAAGATTGGTGGGTAGATCTAAGATATTTTGAGTATTTAAATGAATTAATCTATTTCGATGCTCTTCGTGTGATGGGATGTGATGCTTCTAGGCAGCAGGATCCTCCTGACTCTCACATGAAGCTGCTGCAGCAGCCCACGGCACTGCACAAAGCCCATGGTGGGTAACAATAATAAATTTTATTAGAACATGCTTTTCAGGTCATTAAAGGTCACCGAACACTGAAAGTACAAAACAATAAAAAGATAACAATATAATCAAACGCAATAAATGGTTACAATAAATAATGACATTAAAATGAACAAAGAAGTCTGAAAAAGTGAGTTTTGAGGTTAGATTTAAATGACCGACATTGAATGACAGGACATTGATTTTAGATGTTCTTATTTCCTATGTTATCTCCTGGCTGAGTCGTTGGTGTGCTCTTGGAGTAATTTCAGTCAGCCAGCAACTCTTGGCTCGACTAAAACTTTGTTTCTTACCGGCTCTTAAATGTTGCTATTTGAGATCCTGTAGCCTATTTCATGCTTTTAGACAGGTTCTATTGAAGCAATTGCTTTCTTCTTTAGGACTGAGGTCAACTTGTAATACACTTACACTTGTAATATTACAAGCACTGGTAATAACTAAGTGCTGTTACACACAATGAATTTATGTTTTCTTTATAAGGTCAGGTAAGTTTGGTTAGTTTTCTTCTCCTAATGAATAAAATTAAAATTTGAAAATTACATGTATATTTACTCGTGTTGTCTGATAGTAACATTTGTTTCATGATCTGAAACAGATCAAAAACCTATAAGGGCAAAACTTTTTGAAGGCAAAGCAAACTGCTTAAAATACATAAGCATTGAAACAGAAGCAAATTGTCAAATTATAGAAAGATAGGGTAATACACATTAAAGTAAGACATACAAATTCTGGAGTTATTTCAAGTTAAACTGTTCTTTCTTCCTGAGTGATTTTCAGATGTTTTGTTAGCAAACCCAAAGGTAGTTCATTATATTTCTTCAGTTTTTATTTTCCAGAAAGGTTCAGATTCTGAAATATATCAAAGTGTACTCATGGCTCACTGTGGGTTGTAGCTGGTGTCATACAAGCATGTGCAGTGTGTTCTGTTTTTGGGTCAGTACTTTAGCCAGGCTGATGCTGCCGACTGCCAGTATTGATCAGAAGTCTGGCACCATACAGACCCATCATGTCCCATCATTTCATTTCAGAGGCTGTGCCTGCGGCGGTATGTGGGACATTGTTCCACATGAGGCCACCTTCACTGTGCCAACCTTATTTAGGTCATAGCAAATGGCAAACTAATAGAAACACTTCCAACATTCTTCAAACACTGTTTACCAGATTCCTTTCAACTACTTTTTCATACTATACTGAATTCTTAGCTGCTGCTTGACAAATTTTCTCTTTCTATGTATAAACCAGAACACCTTTGGGTGGAGTCAGTCAGTGAGTGTTAAAGTTTACCCAAAACCAGTGTTACCAGTGGACCCATTTTATTTAGTTTTTATTTTTGTCTTCTCTTTAAACTTGTCCTGTTGGGACTGTAGCAGTCAGAATTATTTTCTTAGTACCAAGGAGAAGTCCAACATGTTACGGTAATCAATAATCAATCAATCAAGTTTATTTGTATAGCACATTTCAGCAACAAGGCAGTTCAAAGTGGTTTACATCACAAAAATGCACACAAAAAAAACAAAGTTGTAGAACACACAGTCATCAATTGTCAAGTGCCGTCATTACACATCAATATGATGATTAATAAACTCTAAACAGGTGGGTTTTAACTATAAAATCTCAAAACCTTTGGTTATACATGACAATAATGTGGCTATAAATACTGTAGATCTTGTGCTTTGTTCTGAGATTGTTCCTCTCTTTTAGGGGGAAGTTTTCCGTGGTTAGAAAGTGTATAGAGAATTCCACGGGGCGTGAGTATGCTGCAAAGTTCTTACGGAAGAGGCGGAAAGGACAGGACTGCCGGATGGAGATCATCCATGAGATTGCAGTGCTTGAGCTGGCCACAGCTAGTCCACGCATGGTCAAACTCCACCAGGTCTACGAGATGGCCTCAGAGATGGTGCTTATTCTGGAGTTGTGAGTACAGAACATAAACATAAAAACACATTTATTCCATCTCAAATGTTAAATGTTTAATATTAAGGGAAGAAAAGGGCAAACTTTAATGATCAGCAACAGTTATTCATTTTATCACATTTTTTCCGTGTGGGCCCCATTCTCAATATGTACCGTATTTTCCGCACTATAAGGCGCACCACATTATAAGGGGCATAGAATAGACGCTACAGTAGAGGCTGGGGTTACATTATGCATACATTAGATGGAGCTGCACTAAAGGGAATGTCAACAAAACAGTCAGATAGGTCAGTCAAACTTTATTAATAGATTACAAACCAGCGTTCTGAAAACTCCGTTCATTCCCAAAATGAATAAAAAGCTGTTTTATTATTTTCTCCGAGGTAAAGTAAGTGACGTGGTATTTTCGTGACATAGTTTATCTTTTAACAACAGCAAGGTATAACATATAGTGGAGGGGAACTTTTCCTCGATTCAATAAACATGTAAAAAACAGTCTGATACTGTTACGGTAAATCAAACATTAGTGCAATCACAATATATATCCACTTCTGCACCATTGATTCGTTCATGTTAAATTCTCTCGCTGCTGCTCTATTCCCATGCTCTACTGTGTGACTGATCGCCTTGAGCTTAAACTCTGCTTTTGAAAAAATTGAAGGTTTTTAGGTGCGCCTTATAGTGCGGAAAATACAGTAGTTCCCACAAGAACAGACCGGAAGTCAATGCCCTGGAAATGCACCATCTTGATAGAATACCGGTAAATAGCATTGCCTATGGTTTTTTTTTTTGTTTTTTTTAATCTTTGATACTTTGTCTTTTAGTTTTTTGTACTTGCTGTAACATCAATTGCCCATTTGGGATATAAATCAATCTGAATCTGAATCTATGCAGCATTATGATCTACACTAGAATGATTATCTGTGCTTGACCCCGCAACTATTACCAGTATTTCTGCAGACTTATAGTGACTTCCCAGACTACTGAATGTAGTGTGAAGTGCTTTGGGGTCCTCTGGGTTTGAATAATCACTATACAAGTACAGGCCATTTTACCGTTTAACATTTAATTATTAAGTTGTCAAGTTACACAAATGAACTTAGATAAACCTAATTCCACTAGTTATCAATTGAAGCAGTTTATTTTAGTTAGATCAACTATTCTTTTCCTCAGAGCAAACACACACAAAATGCTGTTGACTGTAGTAGCTGTACCAGTTGTCAGTGTTCTCATCACACTGCTTCACTTACTGTAGTTCTTATAGTATGTGTGTGCATGTGTTCATTCATGCTTTATTGATCAAAAAGGCCTTTCTGACTTCCTGTGTCTCTCTTTATGTCATTGTCTGGCCTCTGTTCTGCTTATTGGTATTGTTGTCAATAATTATTAGCACCAATAGTATTGAATACTGGTTTATAGTGAATATGTTTATGACCAAGAATCATTTGGACCTTTTATTTTTCTGTCTGTTTTTTTACCCTGCCAGTGGTTTCGAATGCATTTTGCTGCTCACAAGGCCTCCTCTGTTCCTATCCAGCTTCCTCTGAGATAAAACTTAATACACCAGTTCTCGTAGGGGACACTTTGTATGTTCATGATTGCCGCTATTATCACTTTCTTTGACAGTTTTTTTAAAATTATTATTATTATTCATAAAAACTATCACAGGTCAGAGGAAATTAATCTAAGTTAGACAGAGGGTGAAGGTTTCAGTGTCTTTAGCATTATTTTTTCTGTTTTTTGTGTTGACCTGGGATGAAAGTGATCTGAGAACTATGCAAATGGCCCCATTCAAGTGGACCCCATAATTACATGACTATATTTGATGGTGCTTTGCTATTTCTGCCACCACCTCAAGAAAATCAGAACACATAATCAGGCTGGAGAGGATTTGATTTCATAAACCAAACACCACAAGTATTGGCTATAGGACAGGTTTTATGCCCATTTTGGGGAGGTTTTGTATGAAATGGGAATCAAAGAATGTCATTTGGTTTTTCTGTGGCTCTCTTGGTTTCCGTCCACAGTCTAAACACAAACTGTAAATTACAGATGCATCTGTTGGTCTTTAGCTGCGAATCCTGCCTTCATCCTCTTTAAGGTTCACACAGTGGGGAATAAATACCTCAAGTGAACATGGGGGAAAACAACAACTTTTATTACTTTTTATTACTTTTATAATAGGCTAATTTGCTAAATACGTTTTCATTGCACTATTACATTGTTTACAGTAATTCCACTTTACTTCTTCTGTAATTTCACTTTCCATGTAAATCAACCAGTTTTATTTCAAGTGAGTTGATAACCTCTTAGCCAGGCCACCATCGTAAAAAGAGACCTGGGTCTCAATGGGGTTTTTTGGGGATTTTTAACCTGGTTAAATAAAGTTTAAGACAAATAATAAATATAGTGTAACAATTGCACATTTATGAAAAATACATATGTTTCTAATGTAGCTTAATTATTTTATTATATAAAGTGTTCCAATTGTGCATTTATATAACTCTTTTTGTAATACAGTGAACCCTCGTTTTTCGCAGGGATTAGGTTCCAAAAAGAACCCGTGATAGGCGAAATCCGTGAAGTAGTTACCTTTATTTTTTACAATTATACAGCATAATTACTAAAATACTCTACATTGAAACCAAAGAACAAAACCTGTTTTCAGGCCTAAGCATTTTTTTAACAAATAGAATGTTTTCTTACAAATAACTACAGTAAAATAATAATTTTAATCATCAATACAAAGTACACTAGGACAAATTG
Source organism: Xiphophorus couchianus (assembly GCF_001444195.1). Taxonomy (NCBI): domain Eukaryota; kingdom Metazoa; phylum Chordata; class Actinopteri; order Cyprinodontiformes; family Poeciliidae; genus Xiphophorus; species Xiphophorus couchianus. The sequence continues at coordinate 4,986,486 of NC_040235.1, read as the reverse complement.
TGACTCGCATATTTCACTGTTCCTCTGACTGTGACGCTGCGGCCTGACTCCTCTCTGTAGTGTCTTTTTCTTCTGAAGCCTGTGGTGCAGGTGTGTTTTTCCGAGAAAAGAACATAGTTATCGGTAGTTGTTGTTGCTTTTTTTTCTTCTGGGCCAAAATTTGCCAAGCTGCATTACGTATATTTAAATACCGTAACATTATTGGCACGTTACAGTATATAGAGAAGAAGCGCGGAGACTGTTTAGCCAATCAGGACACAGAACACAATGCACTGTGAAACAAAAACTGCACAAAAAAATCTGAGAAGCAGCGAGGCCGTGAAAGGTGAACCGCGTTACAGCGAGGGTTTACTGTAAACGTTTCTTTTTTAGGCCGACACCAGGAAGAGTAGTGATTGTTACGGCTAATGGGAGTCCAAACAAACAAACAAACATTACTGAATCTAATATACACATATGCATGAATGAAGATATTAACATTAAGTGTTGTTTACTGTTTTGCCAAACTTGGAAGTGACACTTTTAAATTATAAATATTTTTAATGAGGGCTGAAATCCTCTCTACTCAATAAGGTAAAAATATTGTAATGCTATAATTATATTTTTTCTCATAATTGCAAATCAGTCTTAAAAAACTGTTGCTGCTATTTCCAAAGTTGAGACTTTTGAGTATTTTTCTTAGTATTGGTATCAGTTTCAGGATTCAAATTGTGACTTTAACGATGGCAAAGTTGCTTTGCATGATTGGAAATTAATCATTTTGAATGTTCATTTTGGCAGTATAATATATTATTTGCTCCTTTATTTGTCCATTGTACATCTCAGAGTATTGAGATTTATTGCTAGCATAATAAGAGGGTAAATCATTTCTACATCATGTTTGAATTGGCTTGCAGTGCTGCTGGAGGAGAGATCTTCAACCAGTGTGTGTCAGATTGTGATGATGAGGCCTTAAGTGAAGAAGATGTGAAGAGACTAATGAGACAGATCCTAGAAGGAGTCTCCTTCTTTCATCACAACAACGTGGTTCACCTGGACCTGAAAGTCAGTAGAGTTAAATTACATCCCAGCCAGCACACCTAGATGGGCCCCATATGGGGAAAAAATTTACGAGGGCCCACGTAAATATAACTGGACTAGAATATGGGTAACAAGTGGGTTTGTCTGCGGTTTCCATGGTGGCCCTACATGGGTTTACCCAGGTATTAATTTTAATAGACTTTGACTTGGTTTTCAGTGGGACCCAGATGGTTGACTTACATGAGGCCCATAAGGGTGCTTTGAGAAATATTTACCTGGGCCCTGATTGGGTCTGAATTGGGCTAGAATATGGTTAACAAGTGGGTTTGCTCGAGGTCTCCATGGTGGCCCTATATAGGTTTGCCCATCCCTACACGCATACATACATATAAACACGCACATACATATACACACACACATACATACATATATATATATATATTTAATGTATGTAAATTAATAGTAAGGTATTGTATCTACACTTAGAAAAATGAAAGTCTTTATTATTGTTATTATTTTGTGTTGTTGGTGAAATGTCTGTCTGAAATAAATTATCATCATCTCTCTCTCTCTCTCTCTCTCTCTCTCTCTCTCTATATATATATATATATATATATATATATATATATACATACACATGTATGTACGTATGTATGTATGTAAGTGACGTGGTTGGGCCTGTCGCGATAAACGATAAATCAATTAATCGTACGATAAATTAAAACTATCGACGTCATTTTAATTATAGGCATTATCGTCTCTTCTGGCCTTTTTCTTTTTCTGTTAATGACACTGAATGAAAAAAAGGCTCAACTCCGGTGCTCTCCACTGACCCCCCCGTTCCTCATTTCCTTAGTGTAAAGCCCAGCGCGCACGACACGATCTTAGAGCTGTCGGCCGATTGTCGGCCCATTTTCAAATCCTGACAGACCACACATTAGCCGACAGAAATGTAACTGTTCGATCGGGTTCATTCCTGCCTTTTGGTGTCCAACAATGGGCACAAAATAATGGCTACAAGTCCAGTTAACTAATTTTAAAACCTGTCACATTCAACAGGCTGCGTTAAGCTCCCAGTCGGGGAAAACCCCTGATTTAGTTGTTTCCACATATCATCTCCAATGTCCACTGGACTTCGGGTTGCGTCTGTCAGCTGTTTGGGATTTCCCTCCGTAATTTCCCCTCAGAAAGCACAGAGGGAGTCCACGCTTTCTGATTGGCTACATTCAACAGGCTGCGTTAACGCTTCCTGTGGGAAAACTCCTGATTTGGATCGGAGCGGCCACGACGATCTACCGTAACACACCACACAATCTTAGAAAGACCGTTCTAAGATTGTTGTAAGGGGAAAAATAGGAGCAAAAAATCATGTAGTGTGAACTATTGCATCAGGTAGTTGGATGTGCCCATCTTCTCTATTTAAATCTAATGATTACTGAAGGGCAACATAGTATACAGACTTCATAATCTGCACTCTTTTGGTTGAATGCAGTATTTATTTCCACTTTGGCTTTATGTTGTTTAGTTTTTTTTCAAGTGCGTTTTTTGTTAATAGAGACTGAGAATCCATTTTATTTTTGTTTTTGGTAGTTTTGTTTATTTTGTTTATCAGTTCCAGTGTTAAGTGTTCTTTTGAAAATAAAGTGTATCTATCTTTGGCAGGAAATCGCATGCATTATTACATCATTTCCATTAAATCAGTGTAAAAAGGTCTTCAAACAATATTATCATTTATCGCAATAATTTTTGAGACAATTAATCGTTCAGCAAAATTTGTTATCGTGACAGGCCTAGATGTGGTATTTTCGTGACACAGTTTATCTTTTAACAACAGCAAGGTATAACATAGTGGAGGGGAACTTTTCCTCGATTCAATAAACATGTAAAAAACAGTCTGATACTGTTACGGTAAATCAAACGTTAGTGCAATCACAATATATATCCACTTCCGCACTATTGATTCGTTCATGTTAAATTCTCTCGCTGCTGCTCTATTCCCATGTTCTACTGCGTGACTGATCACCTTGAGCTTAAACTCTGCGTCGTAAGCGTGTCTCTTAATAGGAGCCATTTTGGGGTCTTTACACAAAACCCACCATGCACCGCGCGCTTCTTCTTCTACGGGGGAAAATGAAGTCGGCGGCTGCTTACTGTAGTTGCGAGACCTGTTGTGGCTCATTATTGGTCCATATATAAGGTATTATAAGGTGCATTCTCTGCTTTTGAGAAAATTGAAGGTTTTTAGGTGCGCCTTATAGTGCAAAAAATACGGTACCAAATAAAAAGCCTTGACCAAAATAAATTTTTCATCTCTCTTCTTTTTTTTTTAGAAGTTTTATACTAAAGCATTTTAGGACTTTAGTTTGTTGATCAAGATTGCATATATATGAATGTAATTAACTTCCAGGTTAGGTGAGAAAGACCCCATTGTTCCTACAAGGATAAGGCATCTGGCTCCCACTGAAAACCCAGTCCATATGGGCCTATTAAACCCATATGGGCTAAAGCATATGGGTCCGTCATGGTAAATGTGAAAATACACATTTGTTACCCATGCTAGCCAGTTGAAGTTCTATTAAGACCCAGTAAACATTCCTGAAAGCATATACATGGGCCTTATGTAAGTCAACTATCTGGGTTCCACTGAAAACCCAGTTAAAGCCCATTAAAATCGTCGTGTGGGGATGTGTAGGGGTGTGCGTGCGTGCGTGCGTGCGTGCGTGGGTGGGCGGGCGTATGTATGTATGTGTATGTACAGTATGTGTATATAGATATATATCTATATCTATCTATAGATAGATATATATATGTATGTACTGTATATTTACATACACACACCTATATATATCCTTTTGTCAAACATTTTTAAGAATAACCTATATGCCACATGCATGAAATCTCTCATACATTATTGAAACTGTCCATCTTGAAATACCTGCCCACCTGAATTTGAACTAGCAGCCTCCCTAGTCGTTCTAACTTGCCTATTTCCACCTCTGTCACAGGCTCCAGTAAACCACTTCGAGAGTGCCTTTTCCGTAGATGGATCCATTTCTTTTAAGTGATAAGATAGATATCTTTTAAGATAGAAAATGTTTAGTGTTTTACTTTAGTACAATGTAACATTCATGAGTTTTTCATCTCCCCCTTCAGGGGGCAAAAATGCTTGCAGAGATATGCCATAATCAAAAGCGCTCTTGAGTCATTATTATTTTGTACATAAACTATATTCTTATTGTAAATTTAAAATATATCCATCTATATAAATCAACTACTGGCATAAGAAAGGTTCTATCATGGTTTTGTAAAGTTATTTTGTTAATATTGTTTGAAATACAAACAATATTACCTTCACATTTTGTCATCTATCAAAACTTATGTTCTTAACACAGTGAAAGAATACTATGCAAATAAAACAAAAAATTTAAGTCTCAGTTTTTAACCTTTTTAACCTAAAAGATTACTAAAAATGACAAACAAAATGCATATAACAACCAAAATAAATTAACAAATGTTTAAGAAAGAAAAGTGGAAATAAAAGGTACTCCATAAAAATGCATATTTACCATACACAACATCAAAGAGATGCTTATGTTTCCCATGTTGGCCAAAAAGGTTCAACTTTGACTGCCAATTCGTTTGACATGAGGAAGCTCGTGGTATTGCATCATCTAAGGACGCTCTTCCAATTTCTGTAACCATGGCAACCTTAAGTACAATGACAATAACAAGATAACATTTTGAAATCAGAATACATGATACATTTTGTTTTTATTAATCGGTTTGTTATTATTTCACACTTGTATGCTTAATTTTACTAATGTATTAATTTACCTTTTTCAAGTTGTTAAAAGGTGATCTTCACAGGTTGATGCTCTTGAAGTCTGCAAAAAGTATATATTTTATTAGTGCAGTTCATATAACATTTGGGCTTTTCCAAAAAATAATAATACAATATTTAAGGCAAAACAGCCTTTGTATTGATTAATCACTGAACCCTTATATTGTTAACACTGAACAGTTTCTCTATTGCAAATATCCTCATTTAAAATCTTTCTGTGACAGGACTAAGATAGTAGTATTAATCTTAAGAGTAGTTTAGAAAATCACTAATAAATATTACTAATAAATCCTAAAATATTGCACATATAAAAGAACAAGAGATACACTTAAATATAAGTACATTTCACATAAGTGCTAGCAAAATATTGCAAAAACATCAAAGAGAAATTTTTCATCTTTCAATCTTTGACTCAGGCTTGGCCACTGAAGACTACTCTTCAGTGGCCAGCACAGGGTCCCCTCAGGGCTGCGTCCTGAGCCCTCTGCTGTTCACTTTGATGACACACGACTGCGCCCCCAGGTTCGCCACCAATCACATCGTGAAGTTCGCGGACGACACAACGGTGGTGGGCCTCATCAGAGACGACAACGACCTGGACTACAGAGAGGAGGTGGAGCAGCTGGTGGACTGGTGCAGAGACAACAGCCTGATCCTGAACGTTGACAAGACGAAGGAGATGATCATCGACTTCAGGAAGAACTGGCCCAGCCACGCTCCACTGCTCATCAACAGCTCGGCTGTGGAGGTGGTCAGCAGCACCAAATTCCTGGGGGATGCACATCACAAACGACCTCACCTGGACTATGAACACCACGTCTCTGGTCAAGAGGGCACAGAAACGCTTGTATTTCCTGCGGAGGATGAGAAGAGCACACCTGCCCCTGCCCATCCTCAAGATGTTCTACAGAAGCACCATAGAGAGCATTCTGACCAGCTGCCTCTCTGTGTGGTGTGGAGGCTGCAGCGCCTCCGACTGGAAGAACGTGAGGAGAGTGGTGCGGACCCCCCTTCCCTCCATTCAGGACATTTCATCCCAGCGCTGTGTGTCCCGAGGCCAAAACATCGTCAGTGACCCCTCACACCCCCACCATGGACTGTTCTCCCTGCTGCCCTCTGGAAAGAGGTTCTGCAGCATCCGGTGCAGGTCCACCAGGTTCCGAAACAGCTTTTTCCCACTTGCCGTCAGACTGCTGAACTCTTAACTGGACTGCACTCAAAAACTGGTCTCCACTTTATACCTTGCACATGTACAGAGCTAAATAACTTATATTTTACTGTCATTCCTGCACTTTATATTTTATATTTATATTCATATTTTATATTGTATTTTATTTTATTCTGGAGTAACCTCATAACATTGGAACCTCAAAACATTGTTCTGAGCCGTATGCAACGAAATTTCGTTCTGTATACACTCTGTACATGCAAAATGATAATAAAGTCAGTCTAAGTCTACTCTATAGACCAACACACAACAGTTGCAGATTGAAACAAACTCTGACTGAACAAAACCTTTTAAAGTGATAAAACAAACATCATTTAAAAATATTAACTACTATGCCTTCATTTTATTTACAAAATAGCTTTTAGGCCCAATATACTGAAACCACGTGGGCCCCATATAGTGTTCCCATTTCTGTTCCATTCCCGGTTATTCTTGTACGTTAATGCTGAATAGTCACTATACATTTAGCCCAAATGGGCCAACAATATGGGTCTCATTTTACGTTAACCATATGGGCCTCATGCAGTTAGCCCAGATAAAACCCATGCCCACTCATTACCTATATAGCCCACAACAAAACGATTCAATGCAGTTTCATAAAAAACTGCACCCTTGCATGGGTGGGTCCCAGCCAGTTTGATTGGCTGTGAGATTTTTTAATTTTTAATTAAAAGCCCATGTACACAGAATGATAGCAGAGTAGTTACTTTTTTTAAATCATGCAAGTGGTTTTATCTTCCCAAGACACTTTGAAACAACCTCTGCTAGCAACTTAGATTCTTTAGTAAACCGATTTTATTCTGCCGCATTGGCGATTAAATGAACCAATGGCGGCCCACAGTAGTGCGGAGTTTGAAATCACTCTGCACCAAAATGTGCTTATTGTGTGGAGGGGAGGGGGGATGCGTGCGTGTAGGCGTGTATGTGTTAACAATATCAGAAAAATGATCACCCGAAAGAAACGCAAAAATAATAATAATAATTAAGTCTCTTTTGGGGTTTTCCGGTCATTCGAACTGTTACGAGCAGCAAATTTTTTTAACTAGCGAATTAAAATCTCTCCCTAAAATGTGGTACAATACAGGTAAAATAGACAGAAGAAATGTACTTACAGATTCTTTTGTAGGACAGCCAACCTGCAGACTCCATGCCAATGGACTGATGAAGAGAATTAGTTTGATTTTGAAACTGCATATCCATCCGCAGTTAACAATTTTACATTTTCCAAGTTTATAAGATTAATTTTGAGAGTGTAGCACATACGTTCTCAATGAAAATAAATAGATATAGTCCTTACGGGCTGCACAGTGGCGCAGTTGGTAGCACTGTTGCCTTTCAGCAAGAAGGTCCTGGGTTTGATTCCCGGCCCGACCCTGTGACAGACTGGCGACCTGTCCAGGGTGTACTCCGGAATGTTAGCTGGAGATAGGCACCAGCACCCTCCTGACCCCACTAGGGACAAGGGTGTTAGATGGATAGATGGATGGATAGTCTACTTCAATTCACCAACCTTTATTGGCAACGGTGCCAACAGAGCAAAAATGAACAAAAAGGTTAAATTGCAACCAGATTAAAAGATATAAAATGGATCATTAACAGAAATGTTAAGTTTTTTTATTTTATTTATGCTGATTACTTGGAAAATGTTTGCAGATATATGAAAAACAAAATTTTACTTTGTTTTGTTTGAATTTATTTTCTAAACATTTTGTTATGTTTTTCACAATGGTCTGATCTGAACTAGTTCTCCAAATAAGAATTTAATCCTGCTGCGAACAGGCTGCAAGAAACACTTTGGATGTCTGAACATCCATTTGATAAAAAAAATAGCAAGGACAAAAGTAAACTCTGAACCATGACCTATTGAGTAAGCAGCAGAAGATGAGTTTATGTACACATGGCATGGCGCACATTTAAAACAGATGTCACAAAAATGTTAGAAGACATCCAGGCTGGATTGGACTGGACTGTTCTAATGTAAAATAATAAAAAGAAAAAAATTTATGGGTTCAAAGTGTAGCTAGAACAATACTCAACTGGTTTAAAGAATAAAGCATTGAAGCATTATTTTTTAATGGCAATATCCTGGTCCTCTGGTAGCCTAGTGTTTGTAAATACTAGATCATACAGTGAGCATGTTTTAAGTTCAATCATTAGCCAGGCATGGATGTTCTGTCCTATCAGCAAAATATATTCTCCTTGGATGGTGACCTCCAAGATGAGGTCACCATCGTCTTTTTGACCTCAACAATGGTCGAGGTCACCAAGGTTTCCCTTTTATAGAAGGAGAAACTTATACAATTGCTTCTACAATTTACCTTATATCAACTCCATTAGAGGCCAGCTGAGTAACAATTGCCTTGGCAAAGACCATCAAGCTGACATCTCAGGTAATTTTTTCCAAGTTTTGATAATCTTTCTCTTGCAGCTTTTGCTTTTGACATGTAGTAAAAAGTTTGAAAGTGACAGGGTAACCACATTGTCTGTTAAGATGTTCTACAATTTTGTCCCATTAGTCCACATAAAAAAGTACTAGGGCCTACGTATTCTTGCCCAGGTCCTATCCATATATGGTCAGCCCATGCTTATGTCATGTGGGTTCAATGTGGTCAGCCCACGTGGGCTTCCCATGTTGGGTCTATGATACTGAAATCACATGGGTCTCATATATCGTTGCCTATTTCTGTCCCATTCCCAGTTAGCCCACATTAATGCTGAATAGGGCCCATACATTTAGCCCAAATGGGCCAATAATATAGGTCCCATTTTAGGTTAACCATATTGGTCTCATGTAGTTTGCCCAGATAAAACCCGTGCACACTCATTACCCATGTAGCCCACAACAAACCCAAGTGGGGCCCACCCATGCATGTTGGCTGTGATTTTAATTTGATTTCCCATATTGTGTGTTTGATCTTTGGTCGGGAGTTAGTTTGGTAAGGAAAGAGTTAAAGCTACAGGATCTAACTTTTACAAAAATATGTTTTTGACATAGGTTTTTCTGCACCACTTCTGATTGTAAACAACCCAATCAGAGCCAGGCGGAGGATCTTAGTGTTGTCGATCAACTTCATGCATATGCTGCTCAATGTTCTGACAGTGGAGAAACATCTTAAGTTCCATAAAAGCTCTTCATCCACAGTCATTGGTGGCCATGGTAACTAGCCTGAGCATTCATAACAAGCTCTGTTGTGGTGTACCTGGTGGCCTTGTGTGGTTGTTTTTTGACTGAGCGGTGCATTTGTTCAGATGACAGTAGGTCCATAGGGAAAAGGCAGAGATCGGTCTTGTATCATACTGTCACAACAGAGTAATGGTTTTAACAAATATATGGGGAAAAAACATATTTTTTAACTTACTTAGTGCTGCTCCAGAGGGGACCAATTATGCAGAATCCATTTTTGTTTATTTTTTTACTTCCATTTCCCATTGGAAAACAAAAACCTTGTTTTGCTTTCTACTGCTTCTAGAAACCATCAAGAAACAAAACAGCCATCCGTTTTCTGGCAATTTAATGTTTTGTGGTGTGTAGAAAATGAGCTGTTTCAAAAACAGTTGGTGGGTACTGCCCCTCACCTAGCACATAGAGCTGGTTTTACTACTGTATTAGATTTACAATGGCTGCTAGGGGAGATAAGAGTTTTGTCTCCCAGTACCATCCAGAAAGCGCTGCTGCATCCCAGATTGATGTACAAGAGGCTCCAATTCTTCTGCTTCTGGGTCTGACTCGGTGTCAAAGATCTATTGTGTCACCTGGACCTGAAGTCGGTAGAGTTAAATTACATTTAACAATATCCGTCAGGTCACAGATGAAATAATGTAGGACATTTAAAGTTTTAGTGTTTTATGTGTTTCATGGGAAAGAAATAAGTAATCACTGACTGACTGACCAAAGCCTCTGCCACTTCAACTTCATCTTGGTTTAGTTTCTAGGGCAAATATCTTAGTTCACTTAAAATAAGACAAAACTAACTTACAAGTAACTTTTCAGCAAGATATATGAGCTTGCTTTAAGTCAATAATTCCTTAATATTGATGAAAAAGTTTTAGTTCCATTGACAGATTGTTTTATTTATAAAAAGACATTTTTCCTACATTATAAGTGAAGTAATATGCCTATAGAACTAGAACGTTTTCATCAAACTTACTACTTGTAAGTTAGTTTTGTCTTGTTTCAAATGTACTAAGATATTTGCACTAGAAACTAGACCAAAACTACTTGGTAAGCTTTTGTGTTTTTGCAGCGTAGAATGAACAAATAAATGTGGAACCTTTATTCTGTGCATGAAGGTGAAAAGATGCGCCTCCAGAACGGTTGCAGGCTAACGCTAGCATGTGCTGTGTTGTGTCAGCCTCAGAACATCCTGCTGACCAGCAGCTGTCCTCTGGGGGACGTTAAGATTGTGGACTTTGGGCTGTCCAGGAGGGTCAGCAGCCACCATGAACTCAGGGAAATAATGGGAACCCCAGAGTATGTTGGTGAGCCACATCCTATGTTGATCTCTGCTGCCTGAAATATTCATACAGATTTGATTCTGAATGATGCAGCTTTATTTCTCTGATTTCCATTTCAGCTCCTGAGATTCTCAACTACGAGCCTATAAGCACTGCAACAGATATGTGGTACGAAGATGTTTCAGTTTCCAGCAACAAGTACTAGGGCACATGCCACCAATTGTTGGAGCTTTTTGAAAGCAGACCTTTCATTTGTGTTGTCTTCTGTTCAGCAGGTTGTTTAAAATTTCTGTATTTCCTGAGGCCCCATTTTCAGTCTTTGACTAGATAGTTTTGTCTGGGAAAAGTTAAATCGAGACTGTTTGTTCTACAAATGTGTGTCCACTGAGCCCTTAGAGCTCTTCACTTGATCCTGTTAGAGAGTACAGTAGGGAACACACAAAGAGAAATGTCTGTTTCCTTCACTCTGATGAAGTGGCCCATTATAAGTAGAGATGTGGTCATTTTATTTCTTTACTTATTGCAGTTGAACTGCTGCGACACATGCTTGTTTTAGCACATGTGACACGCCACGGCAAAAGTGGGAACAAGTCAGTAGAGCTAGTTGAAGATATAAGGAAACCATGACGTGCTTTGAATACTCCATGATGAAGAGTATTCTTTAAAGGTTCACAAGACAGAAGCTGAAAACCTTTAAAAATATATATTCTCACCTGGATGAAAACTTTTGTCTGCACGCCTTCCCAGGCATGGCCTAGCTGCTGACAGACAATGCTGGGTGGGTGGGGTTAATGCACAGTTATGTAAATGAACAGTCAGGTAAAGTTGCTCCTCAGGTCTGAGAAAAAACTCAGACCTGAGGAGGTCTGAGTTTCCTAAATTTTGGAAGCTGTATTCTCTAAATTTTGGAATTCAGACTTCCAAAATTCAAATGGCCATATTTTTCTTTTCTTTTTTTATTTTTTATTTCCATCTGTTTGACATTATTACAAAACTTAAGAGTTTACGCTTTTAGAATCTGTAAATGACTCAAAACACCCCTGAGTAGACTTGTACATACATTTCAGGTGATTGATTACTTAGAACAGCCACACATTTACTGCTACCTTAAGAAGTATTTATTTATTTTAAGAGTATATTCCGAAGAGCTGTCAACCTTCAGAAATAGGATTGTAGCAGATCATGAGTCTTGTAACTAATACATATATACATCATAATTATATGATATATATATATATATATATATATATATATATATAAAATACTTTAAAATACATAACCAGACATGTAATAAAAGACTAATAAAACAAGCAGAAGCTAATATCAACATCTCACATGCCAAGGCAAACAAAGGAGTTTTAAGAACTCCTTAAAACTCCTCTGTTTTAAGGAGTTTTAAACAAACTCCTCACACTGAGTTACGGCCAGTGTGACCGTAACTTATTCCACATTTTAGGACTTGCCACAGCAGAGAAACTTTCCTCACACACTGCTGTTGATTTTAGAAACTTTTACATTCTCAGAAAATGATTGAGGATGTGGGTAACATCAACTAAAAACAGCAATCCAGGATTGATAAGAACATTTTGGCAGTTGTGAAGCACAGAGCATGTGGTGAGGGATGAACCTTCAGAGTTAAAACCCTTTAAGATGCCTTGTTTCTGTGCTCAGGAGCATTGGAGTTCTGGCCTATGTGATGCTGACAGGAATCTCTCCGTTCCTTGGCAACAACAAACAGGAGACGTTTCTCAACATCTCTCAGTTGAATGTAAGCTATGGAGCCGAGGAGCTGCAGCAGCTGGACCAGGACGCTCTGTCCTTCATCCAGATGCTGCTCCGCAGACAGCCACAGTGAGTTCAGACCTTCTCCACAGACACACGGCAGCTCATCTGGATGCAGCGCAGTGCTCACACTGCTTCAGCTTTTCCAGTTTGATGCATTTTGGGGGATTCCATATGGCATACCAGCACAAAATACTGCAAAAGTGTATCTTAGAAGAAAAGCTCTAGATGTTTTCTGAAAAGTGTGTGTGGCGTACTCTGCTGGTTGATTTGTAGAATCATGATGCCACCTGGCAACCAGTCCAATGGTTTGTCAGCAACTGACCAATCAGTGGTCAGCATGGAAGTGAAACGCCCCTTACCTGGAGAATAAAACCTGCTTCGTGGGTAAACTCCAACATGTTGGAATTTATGGTTGCAAATGTGCTGCGGTCATAGAGATTTGGTGAAAAATAATCAGAAAAAATGGTTAAACGTTGTCAGTGGGAAACATGCACTTCAGACGTACATTTAGAAGGTAGAATAGAGTTTACTCCAGTTCCAAACCAGAGTTTGTAAAAATGTAAAAGATGAAGGTCTGCGGCTGACCTCATGGACAGCTGAATGTTTCAGCAGAACTACCACTAAATTACTGTCTGTATGAAGGTAACTGCTAGTAAATCTCCCATTTTTTTGTCATCATTACATATGCTTAATGATGAAGATTAAAGCGCAAAGCTGTGTCCAAAACAGTAAATGTGAGCTGTGGCTTCAAATGGGAACAGTTTCTTTAAAGCAATACTTTTTCAGGCAGGTGGTACAAATATTTCTACACAGTCTGACATGTTTGATCAGCGTTCCACCGGTACATCTGGATGCTCTGGGTCTAAAGCCCAGGGGGAGCCGCAAATTAAATCTGCTGCCTGTTCCACAAATTGTGGGGAAAAGATGTGCGTGGGACAGGTTAATGCAGCAGGACGGAAGTTTTTACTTTTTATTTAACCTTTACTTCAACAGAAAAATCCCATTGAGATTAAAAATCTCTTTTGAAATATTTATGTAATAAAAAGATGAAAAAATACCACCTTTAAACTTTAATATTGTGCCATGCTATTTAACAGAAGATAATGAGTATTAAGAGCCACCAGAGAGCAGAAACCCATTACAGTCAAGAGATTGAGACAAATATCAATTTCCTTATTTCTATAAATATAAAATAATTGCCTTCTCAGTTAGATCTTCAAAACTTGGAATATTGTTTTAAAACCTAACTGTTCTTTCAACTTATCCATGTATGTGGTTCTAAACAGACAAAATGTGAAGAAGTTCTTTGGTTGGCTCCACTTCCAGGCAGTGTGTGCTGGAATGTGTGTGTGTCTGCAGAGAGCGGGCCACAGTGGAGCAGTGCCTTACACACCCCTGGCTTCAGAGGACAGGCCCCCAGAGACCCATGATGGAGGAGGAGATGCTCCCAGTACAGGATCCAGAGACACCCAGCATTACCAGCAGCTCCACCCGCAGTGCACCACCTGCCAGCAGCAGCAGCATAGCTGAGGAAGAGGAAAGTGAGGAAGGAGAGGCAGCAATGACGGAGGAGCTGATCATTCTGGCTGCCTACACCCTGGATCAGGGCCACCAGTCTTCCAGCTCAACCTCTAAGGAGGTGATGCTGGCTGCAGACCAGAAGGCGATCTCACAACGCTTCAGGTTTGAGATCCTTCAGCGTCCTGGAGAGAGACTGCATCTACTGACCCCCACCAGCACTCACATCTAGAAAACAGCACATACACTATTTAAGCTGTTTGATTTTAATAATGTTCCTTTATTTGCATTTATTTCTTCCCATAGTGCGTTTTAGTTCTCCTGCAGCAGCTATTGTTGCTTGATTGTCAACTTTGCTTGATTGTTAAATTGTATTTTTCTACCCGGATCCAGACCAAACAAAGACTGAACAGTTTCAGGCTGATCTCTCTGTGGGTTTTCATGAGAGACAAAAGCCTAGAACTAACAGGCACTTCAAGTACAACTCAGTGACCGTTTGGACAGACTGCTGTCCAAACAGAGAATTCAGAACAATGGTTGGAAGAATTTCACATGAAATGTAGAATATTTGGGTTTAATGTTTTCATTCATTATTCATTTGTGCCAACTCCACATTCACTTACCACCAGCAGGTTGTGCAGATATTAAAGGACATATGGTAATATGCTGGAAGCATCTGTTCCTTTAAACAGTGGAGAACTAAAAGCAACCACAAATTCAGCCATAAGATGTAAAATTTAAATCTTTTAACAGATCTTTTAACCTTCAGTCACACAGGCAGTGCCTTGGAAGCAGTCTGAGTCTAGAACCAGGAGTTTCTTCCTCTCCTGCTGCTGCTGAGCTCACCCACCTTGGGGTTCATGGTCTCAGAATGTCTCACCATGAATGAGTCAAACTGGCTGGAAGAGCCCCAACTGTTAGCATGTAGCTACATCACCTAGCAACAGCTACAAATACACTAATGAGTCCCAGAAAGGGTCACGAGGGTGTTGGTGTATCCAGCTTTGGATGGACCCCATGAAGCTTTAGGTACGGAGCCCTCTAGGGGACATGGGGAAAATATTTTCTTTCGCGTTCCCTCGCAAAACCTTTGCGTTCCCTCGCAATACTGTACTGATCAGTTATACGGCATAATTGAATACTGTAAGCCTTTCTTACGGTGGCCGTCGTACTTTCTGCTTTAATATAAGGTTATGTAAGGTTTTTCCATGAATGTTAATATCTTGTGAAATATTTGAAGTTTTATATCTTTCTTTCTTTAGGATAGAAAGGCACCACAAACCTACAAACAGAAACTTTCTGTGAGTAGGAAAGAAATAAAAAATACATCCTAATTTGGACTATTTCTGAGTTATTATCGTGGGGTAATAAGTCATCTGACAGTTTTGATTGTGTCTCTTGTGTTCGTAGTCTGAATGGTTTAAAGGGCCGTTTTCATTTTCAGTTCCATCTCAACCTTAACAGACATAAACATGCAGTGAGTAAATTGATTTTCAATTTTTTTTTGCACCAAAGACTTAATAATAAAAAACACGACAAACTAATTATGTTAAAGGGCCGCACTGGGGAATGTCATCTGTCCATGTATCAATCAACTCCAAACAACTTCTTTGTTCTGTCACAATTATCGATTAATTCCATTTTGATCATCATGCTCCAAACTTTGCAAGGACTGACCACCCCGCTCACCCGCTTCCTCATACACACAAAGCCAGCACGCCAGTAACCTTCAATTCATACTTGATGACAGCCACGCCCACATCGACAAGCCCACCACCCAAGTGTCAAAGTCGCCTGCTCCTGTCATATCAATAATTACTTATGTCATTCATAAGGCTCTTACAGAGCCTCAGTGAAAACTTGTTTACTATTATTAACTGTTTGGTGCAAAAAACTGATTGAAAATTGATTTATTTACTGCATGTTTATGTCTGCTAAGGCTAAGATGGAACGGCACTGAAAGCATCCCTATAAACCATTCAGATTATGAACACAACAGAGACACAATCAAAACTGTCAGATGAGTTATTACCCCACGATAATAACTCACAAATAGTTTGGATGTATTTTTATTTCTTTTCTACTTATGGAAAGTTTTTGTTTATATCATAGGTTTGTGGTGCCTTTCTATCCTAAAGAAAGATATAAAACTTCAGATATTTCACAAGATATTAACATTCATGGAAAAACCTTACATAGTCTTGTATTAAAGCAGAAAGTGCGACGGCCACCGTAAGAAAGGCTTACAGTATTCAATTATGCCACATAACTGATCAGTACAGTATTGCAAGGAAACACAAAACCTTTTGCGAGGGAACGCAAAAAAAAATAATTCCTCATATCCCCTAGAGCAGTGGTTCTCAAATGGGGGGTACGTGTACCCCTGGGGGTATGTGGAGGTACTGCAGGGGGTACGTGAAGCTTTTCAAAATATCTTTAAAAAATCAGTAGGCTCCTCATAATAAGTCTTGGGAAAAATTATTTTGTAAAAAGTTCGATAAAATATAAATGTGTGTTCATGCACTGAATTTTATATTCAGTATTTAGTTTCAATATCCTTTCAAATAAAACGGTTTGACTGGTTTTATACCTTCCTGGTGGTCACCGTCTTCTGTTTTTCTTTTTTGTTTAACCATGCAATGTTTGCAATATGGATGTATTTGTCAGGTTCACTGATATTAGTTGTTTGGCTTTAATAAATCAGACAGTGATTTTACAGCACTGTACCTCTTTTTAATTCCAAAAATGTTTTGCCCGTGTCAGGGGGTACTTGACTCAAAATATATTTTTAAGGGGGTACATCACTGAAAAAAGTTTGAGAACCACTGCCCTAGAGGAACTCAGGCAGCTGAGTGTTGTCTGAAATGATCTGCATTGCATGTCTTTATGCACTTATTATATTTTATTAGGGTCATTGTAGATGAAGAAGTAAATATGCAAGAAAAAATCTCAAACTCTGAGACTAATCTTTGAAATTTTCTAGAAAAAACTTGGAAATTTTCTGAGCTCATAAAGTCAAAAAATGTATGATTATCTACAAAGGCCCTAATATACACTTGTATCTTTAAGCCAACAAATGTGTTTTGGTTCTTGGTTTTATATCCATTGTTTTATTTAGCCACAAGGAAAAAGTCACTAGTTTAACTGAAGAAGACGTCTGCTGACCTGTTTAACCTATCTGATGTTTTCTGATTTCATCTGTCAGTCGGTACATGCTTGCTATTGAATTAGGATTTAGATGAGTCTCTACAAACACTCAGTAACATGTTCATGATCAAACTGTCTCCTATCTGTGCTGCTGTTTCTCTGAGACGTCAGGGGAGTCTCAACATTCACACACAAATGCAGCGCAACTCAGGCCAGAAGCAGCTTGGAAATCATGAGATATTTGTGTTTGCATCAAAAATACAATTGTGGATTTGTCCATTTGGGGGTCTTGTCCTGTGCACTTGTGAATTATGAGACTGATTTAGCTCCATAGATACAAGATGTGTCTGTTTTTCTCTGTGATCCAAGATTTATTACTATGGGAACATATTTGTAGCATAAATGTTATGTATTGTGAATAAATATTTTCAAATTGTCAAGAGTTGTGTATATCTGTGAACATCAGAGCAGGCAAACAGAAGAACAAATGGCAGTTTGAGCATATTGTAGTTCAGAGGAGACAGACAGAGGAATTCTCTGGGTTCATTAGATGTTCTTTAGAAATGATTAGCTGGAAGATAAATTCCTTGATTTCTGGTTTGGTATTCCTATTTATTTGAAATGACTTCAAATTAGCACTAGGAGGCAGAAGCAACATACAGAAAGACAGTCTCTAGAGTTGAGAAGCTTTTCCATGAACCAGTGCCATTTTATGTGGCTAGTTAAAGCCGTTTTATTTAAGAAGAAGAAGAATTACTTTATTCATCCCAGCAGGGAGATTATTTCGCAGTTACAGCAAGAATTTTTTTATACACAGTACACACACGACAGGAGCTGCGTCTGCAGGCATCCAGCTGAGCCTGCGCCATTTTTGAAGGAGGACATGCGGCAAAGGTCTTCGGGACCGGGAGTCGAACCCGCGACGTCTGCGGGTCTAAGGCCTCCAAATGTGGGGCGTGCTGTGGTGGCGCAGGGGGTTAGCACGCCCCAAAGAGCATTTTAAAAGCAGGCTCAGGAAGGATAAGCTGTTACAGCTGATGGGTATAAAAACTTTAATGATGAAAACGATGTGAGGATTTTGATGATCAGTTGTTTTGTCAGACTAATGAATGTGGATGCCAGGTATAGATTTTTTTTTTTTGTCTCAGGTTTCTTCAGGTTTCCGCCCAGTGGAAAAGTAGCACTGCTGCCTTGCAGTGAGAACGTCGTGGGTTTGAATCCCGGCCTGGGGGCTTTCTGTTTGCATGTTCTCCCCTTTCATGCATGAGTTTTCTCCAGGTACTCCAGCTTCCTCCATGGTCCATAAAGATGACTGTTGGGTTAATTCTTTTTAAATTAGCCTGTTCCAAACTTACACTGATGTACATTATAATCTCTATAGTATTTATTGTATGTTGTATGTACAGCGACTGTGACTGTAAAGGTATTGTTACAGTTTTTCTAAGTCAGTTCTAAGTCAGAATCATTCTCTACATTTGCAAAACAGTAAGTGCTTTTCTCAAAAATAATTCATACAAACTGCAAAACGGCATGGATTACCTCCAAAAGCCAGACTCTCTCAAACTTAGACCAGGCTGAATGATTAACAGATAACCGCATCCTGCTTTGTGTCACAAACCAAATCCTGATGATGTCAGAGCGATATATGACCTCAACCTCCTCTGGCTCTCCTGTTTGGCCTCCTCTTCCTCCTTTTCTTTTCTCTGGCTGTTGACTCCATCCACATCGTTTTCCGTTGTCAGAAATGTGACATCATGTTGAGTTCCACTCCTGCTTTTCTTGTCATATTATGGCAATTAGATGAAAAAAATACACTTGGTGTTAACGTATTTTAGATTAAAATAATTTCGCAGATAAAGGCAGACATATGTGCTTGAGATCTTAATAACAGGAAGTGACATCATTTGATGTAATTTATATAACTGGAGTAATTCCACAAATTTATAGGGAAATAACCACATTATAATTTTATAATTGCATTGTATTTTATGATTGTGTATAGCACTTTGGTCCTGTCGGTGTATAAAGTGCTTCATAAATAAAGTTGGTATGGTATAATAGATTTGAAAATATATTCTCAGACACAAAGTTTTTAAAAATTTTATTTAGCGCAATATTAGATAGATAGATAGATAGATAGATAGATAGATAGATAGATAGATAGATAGATAGATAGGGGCGTGGAACTCCAACATTAAAACAACACAGGTCCGGTCCGACACAGCTTGCTTCTTTCTACGGAGCCCTCTAAGGGACATGGGGAATTTTTTTTCTTTTGCGTTACCTCGCAAAACTTTTGCGTTACCTCGCAATACTTTTGCGTTCCCTCGCAAAACTTTTGCGTTCCCTCGCAAAACCTTTTGCGTTACCTCGCAAAACTTTTGCGTTCCCTCGCAAAACTTTTGCGTTACCTCGCAATACTGTACTGGTCAGTTATGCAGCATAATTGAATACTGCCAGCCTTTCTTACGGTGGGCGCCGTACTTTATGCTTTAATATAAGGTTATGTGAGGTTTTTCCATGAATTTTAGTATCTTTTTGTGAAATATCTGAAGTTTTATATCTTTCTTTAGGATAGAAAGGCACCACAAACCTACGATATAAACAGAAACCTTCCGTAAGTAGGAAAGAAATAAAAATACATTATAATTTGGACTATTTCTGAGTTATTATCGCGGGTAATAAATCATCTGACAGTTTTGATTGTGTCTCTGTTGTGTTCTAGTCTGAATGGTTTAAAGAGCTGCTTTCAGTGCCGCTCCATCTTCGCCTTAACAGACATAAACATGCAGTAATAAATCGATTTTCAATCAGTGTTTTGCACCAAACAGTTTTTACTGTTAACAAGTTTTTATTATTAAAAACACGACAAACTAATGATGGTAAAGGGCCGCACTGGGTTAACTCTGGGAATCTCATCTGTCCGTTTATCAATCAACTCCAAACCTTTTCTTTGTTCTGTCACAATTATCGATTTATTCCATTTTGATGATCAGGCTCCAAACTTTGCAAGGACTGACCGCCCCGCTCACCGCTTCCTAATACACACAAAGCCAGTATCCTTCCCATTCATACCTGGTGACGTCACGCCCACATCGACACACCCACCACACAAGTGTCAAAGCCGCTGCTCCTGTCATATCAATAATTACTTATTTCATTCATATGGCTCTTACAGAGCCTCAGTGAAAACTTGTTTATTATTATTAACTGTTTGGTGCAAAACACTAATTGAAAATCGATTTATTTTTTACTGCATGTTTATGTCTGTAAACTAAGATGGCACTGAAAGCAGCTCTTTAAACCATTCAGGTTACGAACACAACAGAGACACAATCAAAACTGTCAGATGATTTATTACCCGCGATAATAACTCAGAAATAGTCCAAATTATAATGTATTTTTATTTCTTTCCTACTTACGGAAGGTTTCTGTTTATATCGTAGGTTTGTGGTGCCTTTCTATCCTAAAGAAAGATATAAAACTTCAGATATTTCACAAAAAGATACTAACATTCATGGAAAAACCTCACATAACCTTATATTAAAGCATAAAGTACGGCGCCCACCGTAAGAAAAGCTTGCAGTATTCAATTATGCTGCATAACTGACCAGTACAGTATTGCGAGGTAACGCAAAAGTTTTGCGAGGGAACGCAAAAGTTTTGCGAGGTAACGCAAAAGTATTGCGAGGTAACGCAAAAGTATTGCGAGGTAACGCAAATGTTTTGCGAGGGAACGCAAAAGAAAAAAAATTCCCCATGTCCCCTAGAGGGCTCCGTACTAGAGGGCTCCGTATCTTTCCGCTCCGTCCTGCGCGTCATTCGGTGTCTCCGTGTTTCGGGCAGCGGAAGCCCGATGAAACCGACTCAGTGAAAAAGGAGCGCTTCTTCTCAGTTCTTCTGCCTTTCAGCAGCAGGGCGTCTACTACAGCTGCCGCCTCCGTTAGCAGCGGAGACATGAGGAGCCCACTTGCCGGCGGTGTTGCCGTGACATTGTGGCTGTTAGTAGAGGTGAGTGCTGTCTGCCATTGTACCGATGTGTGTGTGGCTCCAGTTGGCTGTCAGAGGGGGAATGTGCTGGTTGTTGTGCCTGAGCTTCGGCTTTGCTCCGCCTGTGATGGAGCTCTGGTGGTGGCTTTCGAGTATTTCCATGGCTAGTTGCCAAATTCTACTTAAAACTGGTACCATGCAACATTTCTTCTCTCTGGGCAGAAATCAGACAGATAGTACAGGAAAGCCCTGAGTATTAGCCATCACTATGTCGCTGTCTACCAAGTTCAGCACGCAGCTGATTAGACAAAGAACCAGAGCGAAATCCCAAAGCTTGAGCCGGAGCAGCGGCATCCAGAGCTGGGTTGGCCGGCAGCAGTAGGCTGCTCTGACCTCCGCTGCTTTGTTTGGTAGGGGAAACTACCTGTCACCCTTTGTCTTTATGTTCATCCCGCCACACACACACACACACACACACACACACACACACACACACACACACACACACACCCACACACACACACGACCCCCCTCCCCCAACACACACACACATTTGCTCACTAAGGACAGAAGCTCTGTTTGATGAAGTTAGGAGAGGGCTGAGTATTGATCTAAGCTGTTCATATTCATATTCATATTTGTGCCATATCACATCACCTAAGGTGAATGAAACCACAGCTACCCCTGAAGTCAGCACAATGTGGTCCACCATGACAGTGTGTCCATTCATGGAATATTAATCCTCATGATTATTTTATTTGTGTAAGCTGAGTGTGTCTGCATCACTAAGACTGGAGGACGATCATGTGGCCTTCTGCCTGCATTTTACCCAATAAACTTGAAAAGTCTGTGTAAGTTTCAGCAGTTGGTGGTTTGAATTTAATAGCCAATTATTTTCATTAGGATCTTATCAGCTGTAAGACTCTGACTATATCACATAAACAGTAATTTCTCTATCAGTGTGGGGTATTTTCCAAAGAACAATGTGGACAGTAGTCCAAGCCACATGCATCCATGCTCTGCATGCTGATTATGTTCAGTCAGATATAGATGCTCACACCCGATTGTTGTCAGAATGCTGAAGTATGAATAAGGCAAAAAAAAAAAACAACTTTATTTCACTAGATAAAAATCACAAACTGTTTCAGCAAACAGGCTAAAATGGCAGTATCATGCCACAGTTTGGCCACAGGACTAGGAAGACTTCTATAAAGGTAGAAAGTAGAATCTATTCAGCAAAATCACAAGATAACATGATTACACTTCAAGATGAGGTGAAAACCTGGAGAGGAAAAACTAAATACTGGACCTGAAGGCTAGGTCACGGGGTTCTGACAGAAGGTTGGATAAATGATCTACGGATCAGAGTGTATTTTCTTAAAGAGCTGGCTGGCCGTCATCGGTGGACCTCCACTGGCCACCAATGGGTGTAGAGGCATGTTATTTCTCCACCTGTAGCATATTGAGCAGCAGAGGTGATTAACAGCGCTAAAACACTCCTCTTGGCTCTGATTGTTTGTTTCTGATCGGGAGTGGTGTATTTCTACAGATCGCAATAGTAGCACTGGAAGGAGAAGGAGGGCCTTAATGCTCTTTTTGTTATAATGTTACGACATAGTAACAGTTTGAACACATGTAAAAAAATATTTTCTTAAAAATTAAAGCTATTTTATTTTTGAACAAAGTGAAAAGGAATGGCGAGAGTACAGTACCCTGTGGTGCTCCTGTGGTGCTAACCAGCTGGTCAGATACTCAGTTCTTCACTCTCACAACCTGTGGTCTGTTTGTGAGGTATCTCAGATCCAGGTGATTGTTGAGGTGTCTTCTGGAGTTTCTCACAGATCAGATGAATTGCGTTAAATTCACTGGAGAAATCAAAGAACATGATCTTCAGTGCTGCCTGCTTTGTCCAGATGACAGAGTTGTTGAAGCTGCAACCGGGGCAAGAAGAAGATTTTACTTAATCTTCTGGGTGACAAAAGTTCATTTTACAGCCTGTCTTTTGCTGTGGTATCCTTACAGAGAATCTGTGACTCCTCTTGCTGGAACAGTTTACATATTATACTACCCTAACCCTATCCCCTGTGAGACGGAGCTTTAACTCCCATCTCCGGTAGAACTTTGAACACGTTCCGGGAGAGTCGGGGGACATTGTGTCCGAGTGGACCATGTTCCCTGCCTCCATTGTCGAGGCGGCTTATCGGAGCTGTGGCAAGGTTGTTGGTGTCTGTTGCTGCAGCAATGCTGTCAGGCTGACGAAGGAGTCCTATTGGGCCTTTTTGGCCTGTGGGACTCCGGAAGCAGCTGACGGCGGGCAAAGCGGCATGCGGCTCCCACGCCCGAGTTGCAAAATCTCGGGCGTGGGAGGAGTTTGGAGAGGCCATGGAGAAAATACTTCTGCACGGCTTCGAGGCGATTCTGGTCCACCATCCGGCGTCTCAGGAGGGGGAAACAGTACAGCACCAACACTGTTTACAGTGGGGATGGGTTGTGCTGCTGACCTAAACTGTGGGCCGGTGAGCAGAATACTTTGAAGACCTCCTCAATCCCACCATGCCTTCCATTGAGGAAGCTGAGCCTGGGGACTCTGGGTTGGGCTCTCCAATCTCTGGGGATGAGGTCACCGAGGTGGTTTAAAAGCTCCTCGGTGGCAGGGTCCCGGGGGTGGATGAGATCCGCCCGGAGTTCCTTAAGGCTCTGGATGTTGCAGTGTTGTGTTGGCAGAATCGACTCTGCAATATTGCATGGACATTGGGGGCAGTTCCCATGGATTGGCAGACTGGGGTGGTAGTCCCCCTGTTCAAAAAGGGTGACCGGAGGGTGTGCTCCAGTTATAGGTGGGTCACACTTTTAAGCCTCCCTGGCAAGGTCTATTCAGGGGTCTTGGAGAGGAGAGTTGGATAGTGGAACTTCGGATTGAGGAAGAGCAGTGTGGTTTTTGTCCTGGTCATGGAACACTGGACCAGCTCTACACCCTCAGCAGGGTCCTGGAGAGTGCATGGGAGTTCGTCCAACCGGTCTACGTGTGTTTTGTGGACTTGGAGAAGGCGTTTGACCGTGTCCCTCGGTGAGCCATGTAGGGGGTTCTCCGGGAGTGTGGGGTACTGGGCCCTTAGATACGGGCTGTCAGGTCCCTGTATGACCGGTGTCAGAGTCTGGTCTGCATTGCCGGCAGTAAGTCGGGCTCGTTTCCGGTGAGAGTTGGACTCCGCCAGGGCTGGCCTTTGTCACCGATTCTGTTCATTACTTTCATGGACAGAATTTCTAGGCGCAGCCAAGGTGTTGAGGGGATCCGCTTTGGTGGCCTTAGGATCGCATCTCTGCTTTTTGCGGATGATGTCGTCCTGTTGGCTTCATCAGGTCGTGATCTGCAGCTCTTGCTGAAGCGGTTTGCAGCCTAGTGTGAATCGACTGGGATGAGAATCAGTGCCTCCAAATACGAGGCCATGGTCTTGAGCCGGAAAAGGGTAGAGTGCCTTCTCTGGCTCGGGGGGGTCAAGTATCTCGGGATCTTGTTCGCGAATGAGGGAAGAAGGGAGCAGGAGATCGACAGGCGGATTGGTGTAGCGTTTGCTGTGAAGCAAGCGCTGTACCGGTCTGTCGTGGTGAAGAGAGAGCTGAAGCCAAAAGGAAAGCTCTCGATTTACCGGTCAGTCTACGTTCTCACCCTCAGAGGTGAGAACGCTTTGGGCCATGACCGAAAGAACGAGATCGCAGATACAAGCGGCCGAAATGGGTTTTCTCCGTAGGGTGTCTGGGCTCTCCCTTAGAGATAGGGTGAGAAGCTCAGTCATCCTTGAGGGACTCAGAGTAGAGTCGCTGCTCCTTCACATTGAGATGAGTCAGTTGAGGTGGCTGGGCATCTGGTTTGGATACCTCCCTGGTGATTTGTTCTGGGCACGTCCCACCGGGAGGAGGCCCCGTCGAAGACCCAGGACACGCTGGAGGGACTATGTCTCTCAGCTGGCCTGGGAACGCCTTGGGATTCCCCCGGAGGAGCTGGAACAAGTGGCTGGGGAGAGGGGAATCTAGGCCTCCCTTATGAAGCTGCTTCCCCCGCAACCCGACCCTGGATAAAGTGGAAGAAAATGGATCATCCATCCATTTCCTTCTGATGGACCTTTGTCAAACAATCAGTAGATATGTTTTTTTCTTTTGTGGTGTATTTCTTTTTAAAAAAAATGAATTAGCTAGAATTGGAATCTGTTCCCAGATTCTCAATCAGGAAATGAGAATTTAGCATCTGCTAATAAAAGTTTGGTCCCTATTCTTCGAGTTTGACTCGATCTTTGAAGTGAATGGGAAGAGTCAGCGTCAGCTAATAGTGACGCTCTTAATACTGCAGATGAAATGTGGCATACTCTGTGAAGGATAGGGATGCCTTTGTGCCTGGTACATAGTGTCTGACTTACAGTCAAACATGACTGTACCTTCAGCTGAAGAAGGAACAGCTTGTCCTGCTCTCTCTTGTCCTTACTGATAACTTTGCCTGAGTTATTTTTTAAAGTGACAGTTTTTAAAGTTATATTTACATTATCAACATCATAACTGGATTACTTCAAATCTAAGGACTGGGGGATTTTCTTACTTTTATTTTTACCTTACTTTTCTTCATCTTCAAGTTGAACCAGGGCAAAATGGCTCTGGACGGCCCCAGGGACATTAGCAGTATTATACAACGACTTCAGTCTATAGAAATGAAGATTAAACTGCTGGAGGTGAACTTTGAGATCAACGCTACCTGTGGAAATGAGACAACTCTTTCTCAATTCAACGGAGAGGTCGTACGCCCCGCATCAAGCAGCCCACCTTGGAACGCTCTGGGTGTCAAGCCAAAGCAAAAGTCTCACATCGCAGATCCGATGAGGCGACTGACAGGGAGAACCCCTCACCTGGACGAATCAGCGTGGCCGGCTCTGAGCCGAAACCCATCTTCAACTTCAACACCTGCTCCACCAAAGAAAAATAAACAAGCAGCTGCAACCAAAACGGTTCCACCGACCCCGCTCCCAAGGACAAAGCGACCAGCCCGGGCCTCAAAACATTCTGACACTCTGAACACTCTGTGGGAATCCCACTGAAAAACAGATTTTCTGTACTCCAGCCTGAGCCTCTGAGTGAAACCTCGCCTTCAAACATCAACAATGAGGCAAGACTATCACATCCACCCCCCAAAGCCCCAAAGGACAAAGCGGCTACCAGGAAAACGAAAGGTATCCCAAAAGTGCTTATTGTTGGAGATGAGGCAGTAAATGGAATCAGTCACGTTTGCAATCCCAAGAAAACGAGAGCGATTTCTTTTCCTGGTGATACTGTATCTGATTTAACACGCAAAGTTCTCTCTCTAACCACTGATCAGCCAGATATCGAGTTTTTAGTTGTGCGTGTTGGAGCCAACGATCTGGCAAAGCAGAAATCTGAGATTCTGAAAAAGGATTTTAATATTCTTCTGAACACTATGGGAAAATTCAAATTGAAGTTATTTCTCAGTGGTCCAATTCTATCACCTCAATGGGGAGACGAAAAACACTCCAGGCTGGACATGATAAACAAATGGCTGATTAAAACCTGCCCTGCCAGCTCAGTGACCTTCATCGATATCCTCTGGATCTATTGGCAGTGCTTTCACCTTTTTGGAAGAGGCGGATGCAATCTTAATAAACATGGGATAAAGCTACTCACTGCAAATCTTTTTCATTTTATCAACAAGGACAGCAACATGATCATCGCTTCAGAAGAACAGGCTCAAGGAGTTCTGACTAGGATGGAACCCTCTGCATATCAGGAGCAAACCGTTCCAAAACAAGCTGATACATCGACTGCAGACAGAGCGACTGGTTCACTTCCTCCTTCCCCCCTCCCTCTCTGCTCACCCACTCATTCACAGAATTCACAAAATACTTATGACGAAATGTCTTCTGGACCGGAGTTTCTTAAATTTACAGATGGAATGAATCAACAGGTTCGCTTCGGCACGTCTCTTTTTAGTGCTCACGTAGCAGACCTCACTTCATTTAAGCCACCTGACTCTAACTTCCCAGAGGATCCATCACTCTGCTTTTCTGAGGTCTGAGACCGGGGTCCAGATATTATCTTTTCACCCGTCTTACTCCAGAATGTGTCTGGCCCCCCGGCACTACAAAACAGGACATTACCTGTCCGGATAACTACAAGAAAATTTACAAAATACAGAAACATAAAATACAGCAGACCTAATTCGAACCTCAGACTGTTCCCCTGCCTAAAGGAACCTCAGACTGAAGAACTTTTGGCCTCCAAGTCACTTAAACTAGCTCTTTTAAATATCAGATCTCTCTGTGCTAAAGCCCTATTAATTAATGATTTTATCACTGAGCATAATATCGATGTTATGTTTCTGACAGAAACATGGTTGAATGACAATAATGAACCAATTGTACTAATTGAATCAGCGCCTCCTAACTACAATTTCTTAAGTGAGAATAGAAAACATAAAAAAGTGGAGGCGTGCTTCAATATAACAGGACGTGAAAAACGGACATGTCCCAGGAAATACGGACGTTTGGTCACCCTACTTTAACCCACTTGGACAAACAGCAACCATCACAAAACATTCTCTCACAGAAAACACAGCAGAAACATTTAATCAAATCTACTCTTCTTCCTCACCCTTAAGCTGTAATGACATAGATAAGTTGGTAAATGATTTTCTGTATAAAGTTTCAGATATCATTGATTCCGTTGCCCCAATTAAAATGAAGGTTGTGTCTGATAGGAAGAAATCTCCATGGAGAAATGCACAAACAGTTAGATCTGCAAGACAACTCTGCCGTAGGGCAGAACGAAAATGGCGTAAATCTCAACTTCACGTTCACTATGACATCTATAAAGAAAGACTACGTAACTATCATTTAACACTAAAACATGCAAGAGAGGCTTTCTTTGCAGATGTCATAAACAAAAACATTAACAATGCTCGAGCTTTATTTGCAACAGTTGACAGGCTCACAAACCCTCCTATGACGTTACCACCTGAATTCCAATGTATTGCCACCTGCAACCAGTTTTCCAGCTTCTTTTCAGAGAAAATGTAAAAAATCAGATGATTAATCTGCACATCCACTTTAAAACCAGTACCAATGCTGTGCCCAAACAAAACAAATACAGGAAAAATGACCCAATTTCAACTACTTAATTATAAAACCCTAGAGGAAATTATAAGTCAATTAAGCTCAAGTTCCTGCTGTCTGGATGTTTTACCCTCACATTTCTTTAAGAAAGTCCTGCTACTATTATTGATCTGATCCAAATAGTAAACTTAATGCTCTCATCAGGGGTTTTCCCCCAGGCTTTGAAAACAGCAGTAATCAAACCACTTATAAAAAAGAACAATCTGGACAAATCTCTACTTTGAACTACAGGCCGATCTCCAACCTCCCATTCATCAGCAAAGTTATTGAAAAAGCTCTGTGTAAACAATTAAATAGTTTCCTAATGATAACCAACCGCTTTGACTCCTTTCAATCTGGTTTTCATGCTCACCACAGCACAGAGACCGCCCTCGTAAAAGTGTTCAATGATATCCATATAAATACAGACTGTGGGAGAACCACAGTGCTGGTTCTGTTGGACCTCAGTGCAGCTTTTGACACTGTTGACCATGACATATTACTGAATCGACTGGAGAGTTGGGTCGGACTCTCTGGTCCAGTGCTTAACTGGTTTGAATCTTACATAAAGAACAGGGATTTCTTTGTTTCAATTGGAAACTTCTCATCAAAGAGGTCAAAGGTCACATGTGGGGTACCCCAAGGTTCAATCCTAGGACCCCTCTTATTTAATATTTATATACTCCCACAGAGTATGCTCTGTTATAACAGAAAATAATATTAGCTATGCAGTTGACACACAGCTCTACATTACGATGTCACCAGGTGACTCAGAACTCATCCAATCACTGAACAGATGCTTAGAACAGATAAATGTGTGGATGTGCCAAAACTTTCTCCAGCTGAACAGAAACAAAGCTGAAGTTATTATTTTTGGATCCAAAGAGGAACTATCTCAGGTCTTTTGGTTCTGGTCTGCTCTGCATCCCCAGAACCAGAACCAAACAAGGAGAAGCAGCATTCAGCATCTATGCACCACAAATCTGGAACATACTTCCAGAATACTGTAAAACAGCTGAAACACTGAGTTCCTTTAAATCTCGACTAAAAACCCATCTGTTTAGGATTGTATTTGAAACGTAATCAATTACACATTTAATGATGGAACCTGACTTAATGTCATGATCTGATTGTTGATTCTATGTTGAAATTGCACAAAAATCTGTGAGGGACGACAGAGTCCCAGAGCAAAATTCCGTGAAAGAGGTGTACAGAGCCTAGGGCCAGAAGAAAAACGGCGAGTGACTGAGGGTCACTGCGCGTAACACAAACCCTGTAAATTCTAGACACTAACGGGTACCATAGAATTGCACAAAAATCCATGAGGGATGGCGGAGTCCCAGAGCGAAATTCCGTGAAAGAGGTGTACGGAGCCCCGTGCAGGAAGAAAAATGGCGAGTGACTGAGGGTCATTGCGCGTAACTGAAACCCTATAAATTCTAGACACTAACAGGTACCATAGAATTGCACACAAAAAAAATCCGTGAGGGACGGCGGAGTCCTAGCTTGAAATTCCATGAAAGAGGTGTACGAAGCCTTGTGCCAGAAGCCGATTAAAATGGGCTTCTGGCACATCGTTTTAAACTGTGTGATTGTGAGCGTGAGTGAGAATAAAAATAGCAATAGGTATTTTGTTCCATATAACACAGTAGGAATGTAACAAGTAAACCTTTTATGGATGCAAACTCGACTAAAAACCCACCTGTTTAGGATTGTATTTGAAACACAATCAATTACAAATTACAAACCTGACGTGTTTTGATTATTGATTCTATGTTGCATTGTGTTTCTGTGTTTGATATGATGTAAAGCACTTTGAAATGCCTTGTTGCTGAAATGTGCTATACAAATGCAATTTGATTGACTGATTGATTGAATATTATTTCCTATTCCATGTGACATATCATTCTGAGTTTATATCACTACGTATAAGATCTAAAACAAGCTTGTAGTGTAAGAGTTTTTCTGTGTGTGTTTGTGTGATGCAGAAAAAGAGAGGTTATGTGTTTGTGAAAGAAGAGAGAAAACAACAAAACAAGCAGCTTCTGTAGCATTGATCTCCTGTGTGTCTAGATGGTGACACCATGACTTTCCTACTTTAACTTTATCACAGTATTCAAATTTTCTGAGACGCTGAATTTGAGGTTTTCATTGTCTGTAAGACATAATCGTCACAATTACAAGAAATAAAAGCTTGAAAGATTTCACCGTGTGATAAATCTGTATAATCAGCTTCATGCTCTGAAATCAGAAACTTTATAATATAATGATTTTTTTTACTGTGTATCAATAAAGTGTAATACTAATGTTTAATTTGTGAAAGCATAGAATACTGAGCTTTTTCTTTGCTTATTTGGCCTTCAGGGCCACTGTAGAATGAGACAAGCATGAAAATCACAAATTTATAGATGGTTACTTTACTATTCTACAATTCAATTTGGTTTTCAAAATTACAATTTCTGTAGTCTGCCCTGTTAGAGCATGAGTAAATGACTGTGTCATTTCAGAGATTGGTTAATCGTTATGGTAACGCCTGTCTGCAGCCCTGGGATACCCAGAGGGGGTTTCCACAGTGTGATAGCTCAACAATAGATATCACTCAGTGATATCTATATCTATACTCTCAGTGATCCATTCTCACTGAGAGTATCGGGTGTTTTCCCCGCTTCGTACATTTGCCATTTCCTGTTTACTTCAGTCCAAATACACCAAGTTTATGAAATGATGATCGCTGGGTGTATCCTGCTTTTTGATGTCCAAGGCATCATGAGTGGTCAGGAGACATCAATAAGACAGGAAGGAGAGGAGGAAGTGGAGGGATGGGAGATCAGAGAGTGTTGGAGTGAAAGAGAATGTTCAAATCAAGCAAATGTGTGTAGTCAGTGATTGAAAGTAGTCATTGTTACCACTTACCTTTTCCATATCAAGTTCTAAGGGCTGCAATTATAAGAAGAATTGAAGAATTCAAGAATTGAATGTTTGACATTCTCTCTTCCTATGAATCCATGCAACTTCAAAGGCAAAAATCATCCAGATCATTGCACACTACTGCAGTTCACTATGTACATGTTTGAGCTCTTGACGCCCCAGATGTCTCCCAGCCAACAGCCAACTGATCTGCCTTTATGGAATAACAGGAAAATGCATGCTCTAGTTGTGTGTAGTGGCAGCTTCTGTCCTATGGGAGCTGCAGGAACAGTTTCCTGCAGCTCAAATCGTGCAGTCTACAAAACATCATGCCAGCTGAGGTAGCCAAAAAGCAAATCAAAACAAAAATGGGTCAGAAGTATATCATTTAAGGATTATTTTTTATTACTTGGCATAGAAAGCGAATAGTGCTTATCTCTAGTTTTATCAGCAGATATCAATTATGATATGCTGATACATTATTGATGTATCTGGGATTCACCCATCCAGGTATGACACACATACTCACAGTGGCTTGGGAAAATATTCACCCCTCTTTGCATTTTTTCTGCTTTCTTACATTCCAACCTGTATTTAAAAGGTTTTAATCTACATTCCACATCATGCATCTGCATAAAATTTTAGTCTGTGAAGTGAAAACATTTTTAATTAAAAACTGAAATGAATAAGTATTCACCTGTTTCTATGTATTCATACGTAGAAATCAATATCCTCTTGGACAATTGATTCTTCGTCTATTGATCAGTCACTGCAGTGATAGATCTAATTTAGTATTTTTAATACTAAAATGGTGGATTAAACATCTTAAACATACATAAAGATACGAGTTCTACTGTTTTAAGCACTGTTGATTGCTTAAAATAGTTATTTTAAGCAATAAAATAGTTATTTTAAGCAATCAAAACACCGTAAAAAACTTAATTAATTGTTTATGAGCAACAGCGATTCCCACGGTTTTCTGCATGAGCAGGAAGAAGCCATGTTTGGGATTGCAGGAGATAGCAGAGCTAGCTCCTGCAGCTTTAGGAGATGGCTCTATCACCAGAGTAATTAGAAAACACCACACACTTTGTGAACACCTGAACTCCACTCTGACACGGCCTACAGAACCAGAACCAAACATGAAGAAACAGCTTTCAGCTTCTATGCACCATAAGGTATAATTCAGAAAATTAATCAAATAAACCAATCATACACTCAGACAGGATGACTCTTCAGTTGGTCATATTTCCCACATGTACTGTGTAAAAGAAACGTCTCCAGTAGAGACTGTAACGATCATAGGTGCAAATATTTCCTCCTTCCTGAAGCTGCTGTTTCTCATCCTAAAACTAGTTTGAGATTCGAGAGACTGAGGTATATACTGTTTTTTATTCATCGTTCATCCTGCTTTCTGTCATATGCAAACAAGTTCTGTTATTGATCTGTGTTATTAATGCAGATTTCCCACTGTTCTCCATAAACTAATCCATCACAGTTGGCCTGAGTTCTGAATATTTGGTATCCAGGCTGCTGCTCATTTGGTTTAAAAGGACATTTAAGATTTTGTTTGCAACGTACAAAGTATGATTAATGCCAGCATTAAAATACAAAATGTGTGTCTGTTAATGTGATACCTGTGAGAAAATATCACAGCTTGTCTCTTTAGCTCTCGGGTGAAGGCAGACGCTTTTTTCCTCTACTCTACCCATTCTGACCTGCTCTAGTTGTGTGTAGTGGCAGCTTCTGTCCTATGGGAGCTGCAGGAACAGTTTCCTGCAGCTCAAATCGTGCAGTCTACAAAACATCATGCCAGCTGAGGTAGCCAAAAAGCAAATCAAAACAAAAATGGGTCAGAAGTATATCATTTAAGGATTATTTTTTATTACTTGGCATAGAAAGCGAATAGTGCTTATCTCTAGTTTTATCAGCAGATATCAATTATGATATGCTGATACATTATTGATGTATCTGGGATTCACCCATCCAGGTATGACACACATACTCACAGTGGCTTGGGAAAATATTCACCCCTCTTTGCATTTTTTCTGCTTTCTTACATTCCAACCTGTATTTAAAAGGTTTTAATCTACATTCCACATCATGCATCTACATAAAATTTTAGTCTGTGAAGTGAAAACATTTTTAATTAAAAACTGAAATGAATAAGTATTCACCTGTTTCTATGTATTCATACGTAGAAAAGATAAACATTTTACCATTTTTATTTTTGCTCTGTGTAATTGCTGCACATTTTCGACCTGCATGGTTGATCTGCAACATTTCCAGTTTTCTGAAACTTGCAAATAAGTTTTTCCACAGTGTCGTGTGTGATGCTCGTTCCATGTTTTCTATTAAAGTTTCGTGCAACCTTGCGACTGCTTCCTGATCCAGCCATCAGTATAATTTCAATTTGCTCTTTTGTCAAAAGCATCTTCTTGGGTATCTGAAATATAAAAGAAATATACATTTTATATTCTCCTATGTATGGAAACTTATGGCCAACCTTGTAGATTGTTCCTCTTTATGTCCAGAGATAACTTCAGTTTTGTTTCTTTCAGCTGGAGAGAGTTTTGGCACATCCACACATTTATCTGTTCTAAGTTTAGTGATTGGATGGTTTCAGTCACCTGGTGACATCATAATGTAGAGCTGTGAAAACTAATCTAATTATTTGTTATAAAATTTCACATCTCATATAATATCTCTTATCTTACTGTCTCTGTCCTGATAATGCTCAGAATTCTAACACTTTTTTGGAGTTTTCTTTATTCACCATTAGTCAGGCAGCAGTTCTGCTGCTTTTCTCATGCAGGTTTGACCTGAAAGCTTTTGTTTATGTAGTCAGTTTTATTCACATTAGTCAATGTTACCCTAATTATAACCTTATTTTCTTTTACAGTGTGTTGAAGCCAAGAAGTTTTGCTGGTATTTTGAGGAACGATATCCTGCATATTTTGTGTAAGTCCAATTCCATTTTTAACATTTTTAACCTTTGCAATTATCTGCATATTAAAACAGGCATTGGCATATAAAATGAATTATAATAACTTGGAAAGTTATTTAATTTAATTCTTTAAATGAAAAAGTACAGGCAAACTTTTTTGTTGATTAATTGCACACACAGTGATGTAGTTCAATCATTTCTTTCTCTTCAATATGGTTTTACTTCTGACAACCCAGAAAAAAAGTGGTAACACTTTATTTGACAGGTTGTGAATAAGACTGTCATGACACCATCATAAACATGACATAACACCTGTCATGAACATGAGTAAGTCTTCATGAATATTTATGACTGTTGCCATAAAGTGTCATTCAGTAAATTATGACACTTTTAATACAAAGTTGACATTATTCAAAATGTCTTTGTTATGACAACTTGACATTTAACCAAGATATCATGATCTGACATAAATTTGTTATAAAAGTATTACTGATTAAACTTGAACAATTATGTAGCTTTATATTATTAAGGCTAAAGCTTAATCAGTGTTACCAAAAAAGTTCTCCAAAAATTTGTGCATTTCATAAGATGGAATTTTAGATGTATAATGAACTTATGCATAGACACCAATAAAGTTTGAAAAATCAATTTTGAATCTATTTATCAGTTCCTCCATTGATATTGTAAAAATTTGGAGTAGCAAAATAGCAGACAGGAAGTGTTTTTACTCACAAAATGGCATCTTAAGCAGACCTAATGTTAACCTGCTTTTAGATGGAGGAAACAGAAACCAAGGCATTAAGAGAAGACATCACCCTGCTGACTTTATCTGGATGAGCTGTGAAATCACATCTGTGTGCATCAGGATAAACTTTGCAAGTCATTGACAACTGTAGACCTGTTGCCCTGACAACAGGTACTGAGTAAGCAAACAAGCACATATCAGGACCCCTGCAGTTTGCTTATCAACTTCTCACCAACATTTATATGTTGGTGAGTCATACTCACCAACATATAAAATAAAATAATTCAACCTGACAGTTAAATACTTTAATCAACAAACTCACTAAGCTAGTAACTAAACTAAACCAGAGAGAAAAACATGCAAGAATGATGAAAACTAAACTACTAACAGTAAACAATAAATAAAACCAATAATAGTCATGTTCAATAAACAAGAATATTTGTGCCACTTGTCAGATTAAAAGTACGTTTTGAATATAATAAGCTTTAAGTGTTGGGTTCTGCAGGGGAGTGGTTTCTCTACATTTACAGGGTGGCAGGCGGACGGGATCCAGCTGGTGCTCATCAAGACCAATCAGCGAAGGCCTTTAATAGGAGCGGCTTCCCTGAGGCAGACGCCAGATGATTTTGCTTCTATAGTGGTACACTTTGGCTCTCTGTGCTGCTGTTATTGTGTTTAGCTTGTTCTGATTCTTCTCTCATCTATTCCCTCCTCAGAGAACCAGCCCTGATCACCCCCTGGTGCTCAGACTACCTAATTACCTGATCCTCGCTGCTCTGCTAAAACTAGCTCCTGGCTACCTCCACGACCACCAGCCAGCTGCTGCCTGTCCACCCTCAGTCTCATGCTGGAACTCCTCCCCCCGGAAATCCCACACTGCACCGACTGTTGGAAAACCCATGTACCCACCTCTGCTCATCCTAACCCTCAGCCAGTAAGCCATCACCAGGTTACACCATCATTCCCTTCATTTGCTTCCCTGTTTAACCACTCACCTTTCCTCAGTTCCTCCTCTGGCCCGGTTCCTCCCTGCTGCTGCAGATCAACGCCTCTCTATTTTCTCCCCATTTGCACTCATTATTCAATAAATCTGTTAAACTGCGCTTGGTGTCCGTAGTTGTTGCTTGCCTTCGAGTCCTGGTAACCCCTCACCATGACATTAAGCAGGTATTAAACATTCCTTTCATTAAGCCCACATTCTTCAAAGCACATTATGTTTTTAAGAATTGTTGTCATATTCTATTTTTGAATGTCATGTTTTCAATATCTGTAAGTGGAAAATTATCATAATTAACAAAAAAAATTTAGGCCTACAACCATCCATCTGTTTGTAGTTAATGTGCTTCACTTAGTAAAAAAGCTCCTAAAATAAATAAATTGATTGGGTCTGATGAAATATCACAGTTTAACGTAAACTGTGAATGTCGAGAAATCAGATTTATTTAGGAAGTGTTTGTAAACGAAACTAATATTTACACTAATTTAGATCATGTGAACCAGAAACACTGTGGGCTCTCACTCTGCCATGTAAAGAAATGACTCATAGGATGACATGTAGTCACAGTCCAGTATAAATATGTATGCTTAAAAATTAAGGTATGTATCGGTGAGACCAAATGAACTCCATATTTTTATTGATTAGTTTAGACGTATTCACACATTTGGTTTGTGTTTCAACAAGTTCACAATGCAAAGCAGAGGAGAAACAAAACATTCATTTGAGATAATGTTTGATTAAATTTTGCTGAATCAGAAATCAATATCCTCTTGGACAATTGATTCTTCGTCTATTGATCAGTCACTGCAGTGATAGATCTAATTTAGTATTTTTAATACTAAAATGGTGGATTAAACATCTTAAACATACATAAAGATACGAGTTCTACTGTTTTAAGCACTGTTGATTGCTTAAAATAGTTATTTTAAGCAATAAAATAGTTATTTTAAGCAATCAAAACACCGTAAAAAACTTAATTAATTGTTTATGAGCAACAGCGATTCCCACGGTTTTCTGCATGAGCAGGAAGAAGCCATGTTTGGGATTGCAGGAGATAGCAGAGCTAGCTCCTGCAGCTTTAGGAGATGGCTCTATCACCAGAGTAATTAGAAAACACCACACACTTTGTGAACACCTGAACTCCACTCTGACACGGCCTACAGAACCAGAACCAAACATGAAGAAACAGCTTTCAGCTTCTATGCACCATAAGGTATAATTCAGAAAATTAATCAAATAAACCAATCATACACTCAGACAGGATGACTCTTCAGTTGGTCATATTTCCCACATGTACTGTGTAAAAGAAACGTCTCCAGTAGAGACTGTAACGATCATAGGTGCAAATATTTCCTCCTTCCTGAAGCTGCTGTTTCTCATCCTAAAACTAGTTTGAGATTCGAGAGACTGAGGTATATACTGTTTTTTATTCATCGTTCATCCTGCTTTCTGTCATATGCAAACAAGTTCTGTTATTGATCTGTGTTATTAATGCAGATTTCCCACTGTTCTCCATAAACTAATCCATCACAGTTGGCCTGAGTTCTGAATATTTGGTTTCCAGGCTGCTGCTCATTTGGTTTAAAAGGACATTTAAGCTTTTGTTTGCAACGTACAAAGTATGATTAATGCCAGCATTAAAATACAAAATGTGTGTCTGTTAATGTGATACCTGTGAGAAAATATCACAGCTTGTCTCTTTAGCTCTCGGGTGAAGGCAGACGCTTTTTTCCTCTACTCTACCCATTCTGACCCTGCTTGCTGTTTTTGAGCATCATACTTCATAGAATCAAACATGGAGAATCAACATTTATCTTATGCCTACCTTTTTATCTTTTTTCTTTTTTCCTTTGGTTTGTTATTTTGTTTGCATTTCCTTCTATTCATGTAAAGCACTTTACCTTTTTGCTGAAAATATGCTATGTAGATATAACCTTAACTTGTAAAGTTAAGGTTATATCTTAACCTGGAAATCTGGAACAAACTTACCTTATCTTGATGTAAAGCAGTTGCTTTACATCAGGGAATGAGTTTGGTGTCTGCTGTATGGTCCCATAAATTATTTACTGACACACATTAATGGTTAAAGCAAGTAGCCCCTAATCTTCCAACATTCCCCCAAACATTGCAGCTTTCTTGCTAAAGTCACCAGACTCAAAGTGAATAAAGTTCCAGCACCTGACAGCTTACAGGAGTTTCTTGTTCCACTCTAACAGCTGAGTCAGCACTTCTCTCAGTTGCAGGGGAAAGAAGGGGTGGGGAGGGGGACAACAACAAGCAGCTTACAGTACCTTGCTTATCAATGTGGAGCTGAAGATTCCATTATCCATCTGCTGCAACAAACCCATTGTCATCTGAACAAAGCAGGCATGTTCAGTTATCTTATAATGACTCTTCAAATAATTGTACAACAAGAGAGACTGTGAAGCTATGTCCACACTAAAACATGCCACATGAAACATTGTTTTTGGAGCTCATAAAAAAATAACAACAATGCTCAAGCATTGTTGATATTTTATCTTCAACAGTTAATAGGCTCACAAATCCCTCCTCTGACTGTTCCGTTTGAACTCCACTCTAACACAGCCTGCAGAACCAGAACCAAACATGAAGAAACAGCTTTCAGCTTCTATGCACCACAAATCTGGAACAAACTTACAGAAAATTGCAAAACAGCTAAAACACTGAGTTCATTTAAATGTAGACTAAAAATCCACATGTTTACAGTTGCTTTTGAAACATAATAAATGGAACATTGACCAATTGATGATTTTGATGGTGACACTCATTGAAATGTTATATTTGGGGTTTTTTTCTCAATTATTGACTGCATGGTGATTTGGTATTTTTGTGTTTTTAGCACTTTGAACTGCTTTGTCGCTGAAATGTGCTGTATAAATAAACTTGACTGATTGACTTAATTTCTCTTTGTGATTAATAAATTATTTTGGAATTGAATCTAATTAAAATGAATATAACAGACCAGACTTTGGCATGGCCCTTTAGCATGTTCTTCTTCTTCTGTCTGTGACCTGTTGGTCTGTCTGTCTGTTTTGTTGCAGATGTCGCTCCTATGAGGACTGCTGTGGAACTCGCTGCTGTGTTAGAGCCTTGTCCATTCAGAGATTATGGTATTTCTGGTGAGTTCCCCTAATCTACTTCTGCTTTACACCTAAAATAACAAATTATCTTAAGATATTCAAGCTGGCAGATTTTTAAAGTCTCGGTAAAATGCCTGGTGTTATTAAGATCCACTTCAATCTGGAGAGACTCAGACGGAGATAAGAAGACAATTAGAAGAGTTTATTGACAAACAGAATTTAAAGTCTTTGGCGCTCGGGCCCCGGCTGGGGATAACGGTTATCGCAGCGTTAGCGATAGGCTTCAGATGAGCATCCCGATGCTGTTAGGAACGTCATCCCCAGGGCCCGGCACTGGTGGTGGAGGTTGAAGAAGGGTGCGGGCCTCAGGACCGGGCGAATGGAGGAGAAGGGGTGGTTGTGGGTTGAGCTCGGCTGGAGAGCGAAGGACACCATGAATGAAGGTCCTTATCAGCTGGGACTTGGTCGATGATTGGACGTGACGTGGCTTGGTCCGGCGTTGATAGGTCGACGATTGTGGGCAGGTCGCTTCAATTAACGGGGGGGATAAAAGAGTCTTCCAGTTTGAATTTGCGCCTAGGCTTCATTACAACCATGAGCCTAGCAGACTCTCTGAATTGGGACAAGCGGCTTCTCTTTTTCTTGTATTAATTTTAACTTTTGATATTTTTTGCTTTTTAGTAGTTATTGTATAAACCCTGCTTTGTTTGCTGTTGCCTGCCTTCACAGCAGAGTTACTCTTAAATTGTAAGACTCTGTGGATTGTTTTATTATTTTCTGATCTACAAGTTTAGAGTCGTGATGAAAATAAAGAACTATCAACTTGGAATAAATTTGGAGGTAAATGCTGGACATTGAAATGACTGCATTATCCTTACCACTGATTCAAGCAAATGAAAGGACTGACAGACAACTATTCACCCCTGGAACAATCAGAAATCTAGAAAGATAATTTTATTCACTCAAAATCAGGATGTTTATCAATGACTGCTGTTTGACATGGAGAGAATACATACAGTAGGGCTGCTAATAATCAATAAATGGCTTTAAAAAGCATGCACTGCCAGACTGGACTTTATCAATAACTTTAGAGTTTTCTGGGAATGTCAACATCTCTTCAAGGCAAATGGATTTTGTCTGAATAAATCTGGACTTCAAACATCTTTTGCTCCAAACAGCGGGCCTCAGTCAGATAATATGAAGATATGCTGAACCTCAGCTTCTGCCTTTCTGAGATAACAGGAGAACATCAAGGACAGGTGGCCAAGACAGGATCTCTATATCATAATAATGGCTGATAGGATGGAACCAACAAATGGATTCAATCAACTCAGTTTATTTCTATAGTGTTATTTCACAACAAATGTTGTCTTTACATAAAAAAGTCTTTTAACACTTAATAATAGTCACGCATACTTTCCAATTGATCCTAACTGTTGAGCAGTGCATTAAGGTCCGTTAATTATTCAAAGTACGTAATTTAAAACGTTTTCTATCTAAGGAAGCCCAGCAGAACTTGGAACCTTTGACTTCCAGCACTCTCTCCTCCTGGATGACAATAAGGAAGTAAAGGAAGTAAGAAAATGCTCAGGTAGCCAGTAGCCCATGGAAGTAGCTCAGGATAACCTAAGTCAGTCTAACTATATAAGCTTTAGGGTTCCATGTTTTGCTCCAGGAGACATAAAAGGTGTGACGTGTTGGAGGATGTTGTTCTGTTGTCTTCACACCAGGCAGGCAAATGGTGGCACTCCAAATAGGCGTTGTCTTCCAGTCCACAGGTGGTCAGCCCAATCCCTTTGATAGAATGTGATTCTCCCATGTGACACTAACCTTCAGAGCAATAGATTATGAATCGATCCCCACTTGGGAAAGGAAGGGACTTCGTGTCACTATACGTTTGCTGTAATTCCAGTAAATAAATTGTGATGTTTCTCTCTCAGCAGAAGAATTTTAAAAACGGTATTGGACTGTAAGTGCTAATTTGGGATTAGCACTCTGGTGTTGTGATCCAGAGGTAACATTGAGGCACTCTACTTGGGACTGAAGCAATCTGTTTGAGGAGCAGCTTCTGTACTTTAATATTACAACATGTTGTGTTTTCCTCTCAGGGTCCTGCTCATGATGGGGGTGTTGTTCTGCTGCGGTGCTGGCTTCTTCATCCGCAGAAGGATGTATCCTTCTCCTCTGAGAGATGAGCCAACCTTCAATGTGTCCTTCACCAGGCAACCTGTCACCTCGCCAGGTAAAGCCTTGTTGTTTTCAGTTGCTATGCTGCAAACAGCTGTTGTAGTTATTGCTTGTTGTCTGTTCAATAAAAACTGAATACAAAATGTTTAGCAAAGACATCTGAGCCTCTGTTGTGATTGCAGAAGCTTTCACTACGTAACATCACACCCAGTGAGGAAGTAACATTTGAGAAAGAACATCAATCTGAGAAGGACTTGAAATTAAACTTTTTCCTTTCTGTGTTTCTCTGAGACTGAAGAAATTAAACACAGAACAGATTCTTTAAAACTAGTAGCAACATTGTCTGATTAAAAAATCTACTACAGTGAAATATTCTCTCAAGTTTGTAGTGCTATGTTAAAATAAACTCAAAGGTTATTAATAATAGAGCAGACAGGGGAATACTGTTATTGTTTCACACTTAATGTCAGCACAAGGTCACAAAGTGGATAGGGCTGTGGCTTCTTTGAGTTAAACCATTTGAGTCTATGGTAGAATTAAATTTAGCCTTTCACCCTCAATATCAACATGAATGTTAAGGCCTCTGATATAATGATTGTGTTTAACACTAAACTAGACTCAAAAACATCTGATCAGGCGGTGAACGTGGGATAGATATGACTAATTAGCCACTGAAAGGCTAATTAGCCAAATTTTCCTGGTAAATAGTTAGCTATATTCTTCACAAATCCTGTTCATAGTCGTTAATAGACACAAAGCTGCTTCAGTTCCAGCAGCTGATCACTCGTTCTGCAGTCCAGTCTTATCATGTGAAGCTAAACTCTTGTTGGTGTGTGTGGGGGGGGGGGGTGTTTGCAGTTTCCCAGCAGCCAAGCAGCATACAGAGCTTTGGGGTGAACAGGATGGCTGGAGGTGACCCTGGGATGACATTGACCCAGGCTGCGTATCGTTCACAGCCGGGCTCCACCCAGATGATGATGTGGTCCTACCCGCCACCTCCATCCTACTGTAACCACCCACCACCACCTTATGAAAAAATCATCCAGAATGACAAGAAGTAGTGTCTTCAAAGAGCTAACCAAGTGGAACATGAGAAGGGAAGAAGGGTGATGGAGACAAAGTGCAGCTAAAGCTGAGGAGAACAAGGACCAGTCTGCTGTTTGCAGGTTCATGCTAACTGACTTTGTGTGAAGACTAAATGACACAGGTCTACCGTTGAAAATAAGCACAAAAATAGACCCACGCACTCTGGTTCTGTTTAGAACACACACACAGCCTGACTGGAACTCATCTCACTGCGTCTGGGCAGAGAAAGTCATGGACGGTTACTATGGACTAAAATGTTGCAGAAACTGGTCTCTCTCCACCAAAAAACATTTTAAAAAAACCCTGGAAGGATGGCACAGGTTTCCCAGCATGCAACATGAGCTTCTTCATCAATAAGTTATTGATGTATTTTCTTTGTATATGATGATGACTTGATGTGGTAGTTGGTGACTAACATTAAGTGTCACCTAAAGACATCCTAGTGGTGACAAAAGTGCAGCTCCAGGTGTGGTTGAACTCATTTTCACTCTTGAGCATCATTTTAATGGAGTGGTTCTGTCTTCCTGCCATATTATCCATTTGATTCTTTGTTCAAAGAAATAATACAAGAAACTTGTTGATTTGCGCAGGGATTATTGGGAACTGTGATCCAGTTCCTTGACCCAGTGCAGCTTGATGC
Source organism: Xiphophorus couchianus (assembly GCF_001444195.1). Lineage (NCBI taxonomy): Eukaryota > Metazoa > Chordata > Actinopteri > Cyprinodontiformes > Poeciliidae > Xiphophorus > Xiphophorus couchianus. The sequence goes on along the minus strand of NC_040235.1, from coordinate 4,943,744 downwards.
TTTCTTTCCTAGTTTTATTAAACAAAAAACTAAAGCTTAAGCTGGAGTTCTCTTATCAAGTTTGTGAGTTCAATAAAACCTTTTGTCCCTTAACATTCATGTTGATTCACTTGACTTTTTGGTCTTCAACACCCTCAACAGAACAGCTTGGCCCCTGCCAGGGATCCTGACTTTTATCCATTTTCCTTAAGTGTTGTGAGTCAAGTTTAAAAATGAATTTAAAAAAGGGAAGAAAAAACTTTACACTTTACCTCATGACAATGTTTTAAAAAGATAGCTACAGGTGTCAAGAGGACAAGAAATAGAGCTGCCATTAATATTTACCATCTGTGCAACATGACCTAATGGACCTAAGTTTAACATTTCTGTCCGTCCGTCCATCCATCCAATGGAAACAGAGACACTGTTTTCAAGCTTATAGGATGAACTAGAGAGCAGACTAGGAGAGAGTCGGCCTTAAACACTGGGAGACAGAACCAGCTGGGTCATTTGCAGGACGCTACAGTTGACAGCACAAGCTCAACCAAGCCTCCTACGCCCCCTACCTTCCAGGAAGTTACTACAGCTGAAATAAATGTAAAAAGGATAAATACTTGCAGATTCTGTTTCTAATCTATTTAAACAACTTTGAAAAGTGTGAATAAGACACAGTAGAGCTGGTATGTACAAGGAAAGGTAACCTTATTTGGAAGCAGACTACATGTAGCTAAACCATATTTTTTTATATTTAAGCCTGAATGAATAATTGTTGCAATGTGTGAATCAGAAAAAATATAAAATAAGTTAAAAGTTACCCAACATGTTTTGTTTTTGTTAGAATTATTATGTGTTAATGTTAGGAATATTATGTTTTGTTATCACTCTTACATTAGTAGTTTTACATTGCCAGTTTGTTTTTCATTTAAAGGTTTTAAGTGTTCTCGTCCTCTGGAGAAAGAACTTGATGAACTGTGTGTAAAAACAAAACTTGCTTTTCCCTTAACCTTGAACATGTTTTTGCAGCTGATTTCTTATCTACCAGAATACTGCTTACTTGTGAAACTGCCTGTGTGCAGAATTTAGTATCTGTTTCCCCTGCTTTCAAGATAAAATCTTGTCTTCACTCTCTCCCATTCCCTTTCACTCCCTTTCAAGGGTGCTGCCAGGAATCTTGGGCCCCATGACAAAAAATTCAATTGGGCCCCCCCATGCAGCTGCAGTTAAAAAATTTTGAGTCTATCTGACCTATCAAAAGCATCACAATTTTGCTTTCTTTAGTCCAATACTGATAACTAGCAAAATATTTACTGCTCATGAATTTTACATCCAACAGTCTGCATACAGCATGCAAGTACATTTTTTCTATTAGTTTTAGATTACTGAAATGTCTCTCCCCACCAGCAACAGTAATAGGCAACATGCAAAATACACATAAAGCAATCCAGACTTCTCAAAAAATCTATGTAACTTTAATTTTAAAAAAAGTTTTCTCCATATTTATTAAAGCTGTCACCATGTCAAGACAGTTTATGAAACAGATAATCTGTGAAAACAATCAATCTCCTCCACCTCCTCCCTGCGCTACTATTGCTAGCTAAAGTAATGTAACGACCCGACCAAAACAACCAATCAGAACCAGGAGGAGGGTCTTAGTGCTGTCAATCAACTTCATTCACTCACTGTTAAATGTGCTAATGGTGGAGAAACAACTACAGAAAAATCATTTATCTGCCGTCACTGGTAGCTATGCTAACTAGACTAAGCATTTACAACAGGCTATGCTAGCTGTTAGCATGAGCGAGGGGGAGAAAGGATGAGCAGCCACATGAGATTGTGATTGACAGCAGTAAAATTCTCCTGCCACTGACTGGTTGTTTCTAGCACTTTGAGAAAGCAAAGGAAATAGATTTTTCTATCTCTCATACCATACTGTCACAACATAATGACAGTTTAAACAAATATGTAAAAATATATAGATATATTTTTATAAAAGTTACATACTGCAGGAGAGGATGGGTCAGGAGGGATGAGCTGCTGCTAACTGACTCATCTGTTGTTGAGGGATAAGTTACATATATGAATATCTTAGTAATTTTTTTCCTTAATTCATTAGATGCTAGTGAAATGGAGGCAAACACTAACTATGCTAAATGGTTGATAATCTCACAGTCTACCCACCTCTCTTGGGAGAAAAACTGGGTTATAAATTGACACTCTTGCCTTTTTCTCTCTCTCACTCTTCTTTTTTTTCTGAAAACCTGATTTTATCATTTTTCTTAGCAGCATAATAATCGCCACAGTCGTTCTTGTTTTCTACTGACTGCTGCTAAGCACCATCACCGTCAAGCGCTCCAAGCAGGAACAAACCATTTCATGCAGATCCAGGTAGGTTCAGGGCAAATATGGATGTGTGTTTTTTGGTCTGGGAGGGGTACTTTTTACTGCTAAAAACAATCTTTGAAAATACAATATGATTAATTTTGTAATTGACAGGGCCCCAATTTTATTTTATTTCTATGAACAAAAAATAAATTAATAAATTGTGAAGGGCCACCTGTTGGTCAGGGGCCCTTAGAATTGTCACAACTTTTCTCCCCCATAGGGCGCCCCTGCACCCTTCCCTGCAAATAAAAGACAAGCTCTAACTGAAGGCTTTCGGAACGCATGGTGAGCAGCTTGCAGAAGTGGTTTGCTGTATCTTCTCCTTTTGCAAAAGCTTGGATGAAAACTAATAAACGTTGTCTGTGGTTCTTTTTATATAGGTTGAGAAAATACCTATCAGTTTTCATCAAAGTTCTTCATCAGATCGGTTCAGAAAATAATGGAAACTGTAAACTACTTTCTTGTTTCAACCAGCCACTCAGACCAGGCAGCTGGATGTTTGGATGATTAAACGTTATTTTGTTGTTGTTGTTTTTTTTTTGTAGTTTGGAGAAAGAAATGTTAAACATCTGGAAATGTGACTGAAAGGTATTGCACAACTATTTTAAACAATTTTTCTGTGTTACTGCAAGATGTTTTTTTGAACAAACAACAGAGACTCCTTTAGGATAGCAGACCTCGAAAACTAAACACAATCCAAATGCTCTTTACACAGCAAGGACTGATTTACAACACTGGACATTATTCTCAGATTTCCCATCCAGTTGTGCCAGTTTTACATTTCCTAAAAACTAAAATGGTTGTTTCTAAACCATTTTTACCATTACATTAAAATGCTGATGAAGCTGCTTTCTAACATGTGAGGCTCCATTTTTACATAGTAGAAAACATTAAAACAAAGCAGTTGTGGCCTATAAAAGCCTCACAACTGATCTGATCAACTGGTCTTATCTGTCTCTGTGCCCATCTCTGCACTGCAAGTCTTTTCTGCTGCCACTTTGTGTTGTAGTGAATGTTGAGTATCTGCTCTGAGCAGTTAACATGACCCGGTACATCTTCATGTCAGAATTTGTACCGGCTCAAAAACTGACACCAGTTTGTTTGGTGTCAGTTTTTGGAACTTACATTAACAACACAATAATATTTGAAAGTGCTAAGATTTCTATCAGAACTATGCAAATGCAGCAGGAAGCGGCTGATAACCTGTTGGTCGCCTGGGTTCTTTCTATTTGTCCCTCTCTCCACCATCTGCTTTCAGGCTTAAAGTTTCAGATGTGCTATATGAAGGGAAATGTCACTTTTGATAAATGTTGATTGTGACTTCCTTAAACTTAAATTCCTTAAATTTCCTTAAACTCAGCATCTGTTGTTAATTATACTAGTATTTGTGCATTCAGGCTGCAACAAAGGAAGAAACTGGAATCCTGGAAGGACTCAAGTTTGGGAGCTTAACTTCTCCTGACTTAAAGAACTCCATGGTCATAGCAATGGTCCGTCTGGCGATCACTACATTATAAAGTGATTAAAACCTAACCATCATTGTAAAAAAAAAAAACAAAAACAAAAAAAAAACAAGGTAAGACTGATCATCCTTAGATGTACTTGATGTTTGCAAACATCTAAAACAAAATAGGAAAAATATAAATAAATAAGTTTGAATATTTCAAAACAATAATTTTATCTCAAGGCATACTTTTTTATATATCAAGACAGTGAAGCTGTTTATGAGATAAACAGTGAATGTTTATCTCATTATGTCTAGACAAAAATATATTAGTCATACACACATCAGTTAGGTGCGTGTATGACCAATTATACAAAATATATAATCAAAATCAAAAACTTTACATGTCTAATGCAACTTAAAAAAAAACAACACATTAAGCTTAGGAAAGAACTGTGTGAAGTGTGAATATCCCCAATGCAATGAGATTCCTCTTAAAATCTCTGCATTTAATGCACATTCAGGATTTGTGCAGCTGCATATTTTCACAATGACACCAAAGTTGCTCAAGTGCAGACCGATCTGGTAGGAAGCTTATGTGAATAGTTACCAAATCAATTATCCACAAGTGGAAGCTAGAGCAAGACAGCTTAAAGTTATTTCTGCTTTTCTTATCAGTATGGAAGTAAATATGTGCCATCAGAATTTGAATAAAAAAATGCCTCTGAAATTTGAATGTTGTATATTAGTGCCTTCTAAAATGGCGGCGCCCTGTATGGCTGCGGCTGCATGGGCTCTCGACAACTTGCGAGTATTTGAGCAAAATACACCGCCTAAAACGCTACAAACTTTGCATCCACTCAGTAAGTTAGCATATGATCGCCAGTGTCTGCTGGAATTATGATTATCAAGTGATTTTGGACTCATAAATACGACTACTCTGGAGTGTTTACGTGACCTCGGAGTGCTACGGAGGCAAGACCCAGCGGCCCACAGCGCAGTGGACTCGCCTAGCAGCAGTAGTCGGAGGAGGAGCAAGCGAAGGCAGTGCGACCGGCAGCGGAAGCGTGGCTGTCAAAGTGGACTAACAGCTAAGCTAAACACTAACCCCCACAGATCGCCGCTTCCATCCATCTTCCTCTCCAACGTCCACTCTCTGGACAACAAAATAGACCATCTGCAACTGGAACTGTCGTCAAAGAGAGAGTTGAGGAACTGCTGCGCTCTCATTCTGACAGAGACATGGCTCAACTCGTCCATACCGGACAACGTTGTTAGCCTGGAGGGGCTCGCTACATTCCTCGCAGACAGGAGCAGCGCTCTCAGCGGTAAAACCCGAGGAGGGGGGCTGTGTATTTACATCAACAACAACTGGTGTAAAAATGCCATGACTGTCACCAGTTACTGTTCCCCGGACGTCGAGCTTCTGACTGTTAACTGCAGACCATTCTACCTGCCCTGGGAGTTTACTGTTGTTAGCATCACTGCTGTGTATGTGCCCCCCAGTGCTAACACTAAAGAGGCTATGAGTGTTCTCTACCGGACCATCAGTGAGTTGCAATCCTCACACACAGAGGGCGTTTTCATCATTGCTGGGGATTTTAACCAGGCCAACATGAAGGCTGTTCTCCCTCACTTCAACCAGTTTGTGAATTTTCCAACCAGGGGAGTGAATACTCTAGACTTGGCCTACACCAACATCAAAGAAGCATTCAGAGCAGCCCCCCGCCCCCACCTTGGCTCTTCAGACCACCTATCTGTCATGGTAATTCCTGCACACAAGCCCCTGCTGATCAGAACAAAACAGTGAAGCAGGTGAGGATGTGGACTGAGGGGGCCATGGAGGCACTTCAGGACTGTTTTGAGTGCTCTGACTGGGAGATGTTCAAGGCAGCAGCCACTTACAACGACCAGATCAACATCGATGAGTACGCCATGACTGTGTCAGCCTACATCAACAAGTGCACAGAGGACGTCAGCATCACTAAGAACATTATCACCCGGGCCAACCAACAACCCTGGATGACTAAGGAGGTACGGGAAATGCTAGAAGCACGGAACTCAGCCTTCAAGTCTGGCGACAAGGAGGCACTGAGGACAGCGAGAGCCAACTTGAACCATGCTATCAGGTTAGCAAAGCGAACCCACAGTCAGAAAATACAGGAGTTCTTCCACGACACCAGCAACACCAGGAGTATGTGGCAAGGCATACGGGCGATCACAGATTACAATCCATCCTCCCCCCCAGTGAGCGAAGTTGATGCTGACTTTCTCAATGGACTCAATAACTTCTTTGGGAGGTTCGAGGCACTGAACAGTACTCCGGCAAAGAAAACTGTTCCCCACCAGGAAGAGGAGGCACTCTGCCTGGACACAGCCGATGTGTTGAAGATGTAACCCAGGTTAATATAGCCTCATTAAAAATAAGCCTTTCCATAGAAACTAGCTATAAAATGCCTAAATAGGAAATAAATAAATAGAGAATAAATAGGTCCTAAAATAGTTAAAAATATAAAAAGTAATAATTACAAACATTAAGAATGCTGTATTTCATGTTATGATATTTTATTTGGTTAAAATTTTGTATAAAACAGAGTATTATTTTGTCAGCAGCTAAAACCGTCAAGTTGAGTAAAATCTCTTATTCTGAAGTGTCACATTGATGTGTAGCCCATGTGACTTGCTCCAGCCAACCGGGTTGCTATGTTCTCTGGCGCTCGAAGAAGAAGCAGAAAGAGCAAAGAAGGAGAGAGAACGAAGAAGCTAATAGTGATGGGATTTTCGGCTCCTTTTCGAGATGCGGCTCTAATGGCTCTTCTTACTGTGGAGAGCCGGCTCTTTGGGCTCCCAAACGGCTCCCCATATATATTTTTGACATTATTAATTAATTAATAGCTTAAACCTAATTTTATAATATTTTGTTTCATTATTGACATTGTTAAGCACTTATGACGAGTAAAAATGCCGCATAACAATGCTATAGCAATACCGATGCGTGTGATGTCCGCATGTGCAGGTTGTTTGTCGAGCCTGCACGATAGGAAATGCTGACTTTGCACAGTCTGCACTCTGCCCTGGAGCTTGATGTAGCATTAAAATGAGTCCAAATCTTGCTCCGTTTTCTGTCACTCATTATTTTCACCTATTCAGTTCTCACACTGACTCCCCTTCTTTCTGTCGTGCTTCTTGACCGCTGAGTGAGTGTCTGTGCATAAACACCTGCCGACTAACGCTATACAGCTTGGCCAATTGCCTGCCGTTTCCACAAAAAAAGTGGAGATAAACTTTTTTTTCAGTGTTTTCCCGCCACATTATTAATTGAAACTATGTGTGATTGGTCAGATGTGTGGAGCACACGCTTGACATGAGGGCAGTGGACCGACCGAGGGAAAAAAAACTCTCCGCTCTAGCACTGACAGAAGAGCAAAACGCGAAGGAGAGGGAGAAGGAGGAGGAGAGACAGCGAGGCACCGCGGGACAAAAAAAACGATGTGGGGAAAAACTATCGGCTCTGGCACTTGCAGAGCACAAGCACAACGACAGGGAGGCGGAGAGACAGCGATGTACTGTAGAAAAAAACCCGGCTCCCAAATAGAGCCGGTTCCAATCGTTCACTTCAAAGAGCCGGCTCTTAGAGCCGGATCGTTCGCGAACGACACATCACTAGAAGCTAAGAGTTGTGCTGTGAAAGAGAGAGAGATAAGAGAAAATGGACGATTAAAAAGTCTACCTGCTGACTGGAAACCTTTTCCATTCTTCGGAGGAGGAGCTTTCCGCATTTTTTTACTGACTGCGTTCGGAGTGTTATATGTTACAGAACTGGACTTGGTGAGTTAAAAAGTGTATTTTATTTTCTGTGAAGGATGTATTTGTAAGACAATTTTATTTAATTGAAACGGAAAGCTAAAGTAGCGCATTTATGTTGTTTTATGTTCAAAAACCGTGGAAGTACCGGATGAGCTGGTGTGGGTGAAGCATGTTTCCTCCACACACACGACGTTCAGCCGCCAAATCGGCGAGTATGTTATTTTATTCAGTACAAAGTAAAGCTAAAAGAACTTTTGTTATGCTTTGTTGGTTATTAAACCAGGCCTTTTAAGGTTCTGCTGGAAATTGGACCGGGAAATTCCGAGTCGATTGCTGAGTTGGATTCCGCTAGTGAGAAACAAGATGGCGAGCCGTAACCCAGGAGCCCTGTAACCGCCGTCTAGCAGGAGCTACGCCCTCTGCTGGACATTGCAATTCATCCAAACTGGTATGACCTGCCCATGTTTTCATGCTGAAATAGCACTGGATTCAGAGAAACGGGATTAACCCTTCAGGATCATCAGAAAGATTTGAAGCACAAGTTATTCGGTCTTTTGCTGGATTGTTTTTGTTGTGCTTTATTGTTTTTTCTTTTCTCGAACCACATTCAATATCCATTGTTAGTGTTTAATGTGAAATTGTCTGTTGATTATAATAGAAACAAGAAATGGTTAAAACAGGAAATTAAAAAACCTTAACTTCTTAAAAGAACTCTAAATAATTAAAATTAGATTTAAAAGATTAAAACAACCAAACTGTAAATTAAATAGATTAACAGTATCAACTTGAACTTACCTGGAACTATAACCTAGGTAAAAATAAATGGTATCCTTTAATACTTAACATTAGGTTTAAAATTTCAAGCAGGGATAAATACAATATTCTGAAAGAAACGGGGAAACTATTTTGGATTTAATTTTGTGTCATTGTACGTCAACTGTTTGTAATATTGTTGTTGTCAAGTTCTTTTTTAAACTGTGCAACTTCCCCACTTGAAAAGGGATGGATGAGCCCATGCAGATTCTTAATGACAGGGATTTTACTCGAAGGACCAAACAGTTTTCCTTGCTTTTACTTCCATTTATTTCAGTGTATGGACATGTTCACCATTGATCCAGAGGATGCAGGTAAAAACCTTTAAACAAACCCAAAAAATAATAATTACTAATCTGTATAAATTAATTTCACTTAGTTGCAAATTATATAAATAATACCAAGCAACCCATCACAAATTAAATATACAAAATAATCAAAATTAAATACACAAGTAACTAAACTTATGTTAGCTTTAACTTAACTTTAAAGTGCATTTCAAGTTAATATTTACATTTCATACACATACATTTCTTAGCATACAAACATCTGCTTCTCAACATTAATAATAAATATTTATCATAAATTTAGCTTTAAATTATTCTTTGAAGTTGATGATAAATTAATTAACAATTGAACTTGTTACCCAAATCCATTTCATCAATGCAATAATCAATTCAATCATAAAAGTCCATCAGTCAATGAACGGCAAGCGTCGCCGCTGCAATCCACCACCTCAGTTCAGCTGTCACTAATGATCCGATCGGCCAAACTGGATTGTAGACAACTTTGCGGTCCGATCTCATAACAACACAGTTTATGTCTTACCGGCTGCCTCTCTGCTCATCTAAAAGATCATCCAGTTGTACACAGGTTGACTAGGATCTGTGATTCAAAAGGTCCCAAACTCCTGTCCTCTTTGTTTGACGGCTTTAACTTCCGTCTTCTCTTTTTTTTCCTTGTCCGTCCCGCTTTTAGGTCCGTGTGGGAACGCACGACTTTTTTTTTTTCTTCTTCTTTCTGATTTGACTTCACACCTCCCACTCGATCTTTCCATTAATCAATGGGAAGATCGCAGCCCATTGTCATCTTGGTACATCTGGAGTTTTTTCTCTTTGGTTTGACTTTCCATTTGTTCCTCTACAGGTATTAAGACAATGAGCCTCCTAACATCCCTGTGAAGAATGGTGGTCTTGATTTTGTCTTTCTTTGGTGGATGAGTTGGTCTTTGCTCGACATGTCTTGTTATAGGGGTGCAATAACTTGGGACAACCTGGACATTTACGTCCCTCACAACACCCTTCTTGTCAGGACTTGCACTTACAACTTTGCCCAGCATAAACTGCCCTCTAAGTGCATTTTGGTCACACAACCAGACGATGTCCCCAACAGCCACATTTCTCTGAGAAGTGTGCCACTTGCTCCTCACAAAAAGGTTAGGACCAGCCAGTTGCCTCCAACTTTTCCAGAACTTGGTGACCTCATTTTGCATAGCTCCAAGTCGTTTGAATGAATAGCTGGAAAAATCAAACATTCTCACATCACCACTCTGAGATGCTCGTCCAAGCAAAAGACTGTTAGGTGTTATGTACTGAATACAACCCTCTCGACTTTGTATTCTCGCATCAATTGGGCGCTCATTTGCAAGATTGGCAGCGTTGTACAGAATTGTATGAAATTCACTGAAAGTCAGTGTAAATTCTTGACCAAGACTCTGGAAAGCTTTTTTCACAATGCCAACAGCAGCTTCAGCAGCTCCATTTCTGTGAGGTGAGTCTGCGGGAAGGATTTTCCACACCCATTCAGTCCCATTCTTTGCTGCTGCTTCTTCCAAATCTGATCTGTTTTGGGTGCTCAGGTATCTGTACAGTTCCTCCAAAACTGGTTTGGCTCCAACAAAATTGGTCCCTGCATCAGACCAGATCTTTTGTGGGTGACCTCTGATCGCAGTAAATCTCTGATAAGCCATCAGAAAACTTTCAGTGGAAAGCGAGTTTGCTAATTCAGTGTGAATAGCTCTGCTGGCCATACAACAAAAGACGACTCCCCAGACCTTAATCGTCACCCTTTTCTTCACGTCATCTCTGACATGATAAGGCCCGAAGAGATCGACTGACGTGAATTTAAAAGGAGGAGCAGGCTCAGCTCTCTCAGGTGGCAAATCACCCATCACCTGCTGACACCTCAGAGCTCGAGCTTTCCTGCAGATAACACAGCTGTTAACAACCTTTTGAGCTATCCTTCTTCCTTTTACAACCCAGGCTTTTTTTCTCATTCTCAGTAGGGTTCCAGCGATCCCATCATGTGCAGCATTGTGAGATTCTCGGCCCAACAATGTTGATACCCAGGCATCGTGGGGTATGATGGGAACTGCAACTTTATCTTCTCTGAAGATCTGTACTCTGCCACCACAGACTAATAATCCAGACTCCTTGTCTCGATAAACCACCAATCTATCTGTGGTCGTGTTGGGAAAGTTGGTACCAATCTGAGCAGTGAGGAAGATGTCCTTGAGAACATCTTCTCTTTCTCTTACAGAGATTACTCCTGCTGAGCAGACTGCCTCCCACTTTGGCTTACTTGCAGCTTGATTTTTTCTGATGAATCTTTTTGCCGCTCTCCAAACCCAGGCAATTGTCTTGACCAGTCGTGTTAAACTGCTAAAGCAGTTAACATCTACAAGGTTTTGTATGGGTATTGATGGTCGTTGCTTCTTTGCCAGGACCTCCATCTGATCTTGAGGCAGCTCTTGTTTGAGCTCCGACCCCTTTATCCCGGCCCTTGTTGTTACAGCAATGAATGCCTTCTTTTGCAACTTGGTGATGCTTTCTTTTGCATCAGTGACAAGTTGTTTGGATGATTTAATTGGCCACTTTTCAACTGGAAATTTTAGAAATGCTGGGCCTTGTTGCCACTTAGAGTCAAGATCAAGATCCTGAGGACTGGCTCCTCGGGTAATAATGTCGGCAATGTTTTGATCCCCAGGAATCCACCACCAATCTTGGATTCTTGTGTTGCTCTGAATCTCCCCAATTCTATTTGCAAAGAATGTTTGAAACCCATAGCTCTCTCTTTGAATTGCTCCAAGAACTGTTTGACTATCAATGAGATGATACCATCTCTCAATTTTGATTTGGCTGTGCATCTCAAAGTACTTCTTTACTCGTGATGCGAACACTGCTCCACATATTTCTGCTTTAACAGCCTCACCTTTTTGATCCAATGGAGTTAGCTTAGCCTTGGATTCCACCAGCCTGATGATTGGGTCTTGAACTGATCCCCACCTCAGATACAACACTGCTCCATAAGCATTCTCACTTCCATCTGAAAATGTAATTGCTAAACAGTCACTGCTGTTCTGAAAAGGAGTTAATGCTCTGTCAAAATGGATCTTACTAAGCTGAGTGTACTCTTCAAAAAGCTTTATTGCATCTTCTCTAAGATCTCTTGAGAGTGCTAAATCCCAGGTGTCTTTTACTTGGTTACTCACATTCTTTGCCTCTTGGAAAGCTTTCCGCACCAGGATTGCACCTTTCTGTTTTGCAGGAGTTACCAAGCCAACTGGATCATACAGACCAGACACCTGACTGAGGAGCTCTCGCCTTGTCAAAGGGTTTGGTGTTTGACTTCTAATTTGGTCCAACTGGAGGTTCTGCCCAAGTCGCAGTTTTTTTTTTCTTTTTGAAAAATTTATACTGACCATGACATGGAGTTTATCCTCCTCTACAATATACCCCAGACCGAGTGCTTTATTGTCCTCCTCCCGCATTTGGTTTGGTAGAACCATGATCTTTGGTTTCACTTCATCCTGCTTGTTGCAATCTTTCCTCCCACTTTGCCCAGAAAACACCCACGGTTTGAGTTCGAAACCTCCAGCTTTGAGAATGTTTTTCACATTTTCTGTGATTTCCTTTAACCTGTCTGGGTCATTGTGGGACGTCAGGATGTCGTCAACATAACTGTTATTCAAAAGGACTTGCCTCTCCTCTTCAAGATGAATAAATGAGGGTAAACTTGCAGTTTCCCGCATTGCCAGCTGTGCAATGCATCCTGCTGGTTTGTCTCCAATGTTCACTCTTGTAATTGCATAATCTCCAACTTTTTCATCCTCAGAATTCCGCCAAATAAATCTGTGCAGGTGAACTTCTCTTTCCTCCAGCCAAACAGAGTTGTACATTTTCTTTATATCTCCTAACGCAGCATAAGCTCCCTCTCGGAACTTTAATAGGACTGCACGGATCTGGTTCAGAACATCTGGGCCTTTCATCAGTAGGTCATTCATACTTATCCCCTTAAATTTTTGACTGCTATTCCACACAAGTCTGACAGGAGTTGTCACCGAGTGTGGATTTGGAGCAATTAAGTGGCTTACATACCACAGTGGGCCGTTCCATTTGTCAATTTCTGCCTCAGATAATTTGATTGCAGCTCCACGTTGAAGCATGTCATGCACCTGTTCAGTGTAAGCAGCTTTCCATGCAGGTTCTTTAGCCAGCTGCTTTTCTGTCCTAAAAAATGTGGCTTCAACTGCATTTCTGTTGTCTGGTAGAGATACTGGATCTTCTAACCATGGATACCTTGCATGCCAGTGAGGTTCGTCTGTGTGGCTGTCTCCTTCATTGTAGGTGAGGCCTTCCTTCACTACTTCAAGCTCCCTTTCTTCAGCAAGCGTCATTTCCTTTCCTCCTGGCTGACAGTTTCCACAACGGCAACCTCCACATTTAGGTTCACAAGCTGCGCCAATACTGTCCCATCTCCACCACTCCAAGAAATTTCGGCTTGTAGTTGCAGTCTTTGATGACTTGAGTTGGATGGAGACCGGGTGATTTAATGATGGACCTTGTGGGATTTCATGAATGAATTCCTCATATTTCACAGCAGCTGCCCTCATCGACCTTGCGAAATGGGTTTTGGTTGAATGAGCTGTCATGATAAGTTCCTCAAACAGTTCTGGATGAGTTCCTCCGACCACTTTTCCTAAGGGGCCATCCCAGAGTACAAGGTCCCCCACGACTCTAATTCTTTGTGGTGTCAACTGACCTTCCCTGTGACTTCACAGTTGTTTCTTTTCTTTTCAACAAATAATAAGCCGGCAGTTTAAACTTATTTTCTAGTCTGTGGTCATTAATACACCTGCACATTTCTCTACTCCCGTAGCCGAACCTAGAACTGGTCTGATTGTCTGTTCTATAAACTGTAAACACATCGTGAGTGTTGCAAAGACTCTGAAAAGAGTCAACCCATGGAAGGCCCCAGGCCCCGACAACATACCTGGGCGGGTGTTCAGGGAATGCGCAGGTCAGCTGGCTGGTGTCCTAACAGACATTTTTAACACCTCACTGGACCAAGCCACAGTGCCAGCCTGCCTCAAAACTGCCTCCATCATTCCGGTGCCAAAGAAACCTCAAGTCACCTCTTTCAACGATTGGCACTGACTCCCGTAATGATGAATACACTGTACTGATACACTGTACTTGGTGCTAGAGTGGCTAACACGAGTAACAGTTTAGTCCAAAGCCTTTTCTGCTAAAATAAAATCATTAGTGTATGTCAGATACAGTACACATTGCATATTGATCTGTTTAGCTAAGGTAAGACTGTAGCAGACAGGCTTCAAGGTGTAGAAGTTGTATCAGTATTGCCATTATGCTGTACTTATCTAACGGGTAGCGTGTTTGTGAGACTGCCATTCTTCCGCGTTACCACGTAGAATGGGCATCAACCAATGAAAAGCGGTCCCTGTGGTAAGGTCCATACCCTCGGTCACGTTACTGTGTGGTAATTAACATATGGTTAGTTTGACACATTTTTCTGAATGGACTTACACGCTTTTTAGCTTTATTTCATCCATCCATTGTTTAACACCTTTGTCCCTAGTGGGGTCCGGAGGGGTGCTGGTGCCTATCTCCAGCTAACGTTCCGAGCGAGAGGCGGGGTACACCCTGGACAGGTCGCCAGTCTGTCGCATTTTAGCTTTACTTGTAGTAGTTTTTCTGACTCGCCCCGTCTCGTATCCGCGGACTCCGGTTAGCTGAAATGGCGCTATTTATAACCTCGGTGGAGAGGGGCGAGCCAAGGAGAACTGAGGGATTCATTGTCCGTCAATGAAATCAACCAATGGGCTATTGCGGTCGATAAAAATTATATTAGATATATAGTTTTTATTAAATTATAACAGGCTAGGTATGTGCATCAGTCTGTAGTCCAGTCCGCCACTCCTTCCCTGGACAGAAGTTCAAACTGAATGCAGCTGGGGGTTTTTTCTGTTCAAATTGTCAACCCGCCACAGTGGCGGGTGAGTTGCTCCAATTTACATGCCACTTCATACTTTTACCTGCATTTGGCCAGTGGCGGGTGCAAATAATCCACAAGTTGAATTCCTCACAACCATGACAACGTTTGGTGTTTGCATTTATCTTGATATGAATATGAACTTTAGGGAATAAGATAAATCTATTACAGACTTAGAGATGTATCAATCATCTTTAATCAGCGACTAGAACTGGCCATATTTTTCCTAAGCAACTTTATTTATGATTGGACATCTATTCATTAAAAATAAGATATTGTCATTCCATATCCCCATCAGCAAGGACTTTGATGCACTTTTTGTTAAATAACAACGATAAAGTTATGGGCATAATGATTTCACGACTACTGTGCAATCTAATTCATTCATCTTTGTTATGTTCTATATTTTCTCTTCTTTTTTTGCATTATTGTCCTTAGGAAAAAATATCTGAATCTGTGTAAATTGGAAATGGTCAGACCTCAAGGAAAACTGGAGTCTGCCCTGAAATGACAACAGTTTTGTTTTGTAGAAGCATATGGATATGAGGCTTATATTGGAGCATTATCATGAGGTAAAGGAGGTCAACACTGTAATATTAAGAATATTAGTGTAACCTGGTTGTATGTCTCTTTTGTTATAATTACACAAAATGTATTTGTTTTGGTTATTGTATTGTTCCCTACCTGACTGAAAATCTGTCATTGTTTTAACCGTGTTACTTTAAGAGCAAAAGCCCCTCTTTTTTATTTCTTCTTCTGTGGTATTGTCTTTAAAATGTTTGCGTCCCTTAGGCGCAAACATTTTTGTCATGTTGTCCTGCAGGTCAGGTGTGTAATATTTATTTTCTATTTAAATACATATTTATTTATAGATCTATTAAGTTAATTTTTGTTACGTACTTCTGTTTTGTGTAGGGCTGTTTTGTGTAGACCAGCTTATAACACGGTTGTTTTCTGTTTGTTGTTCTCGTCCGAATAAATCGAGAAATCATCTTTTTAAAGACAAACCGTATCACGGCCTGATAACTTAAAACCAGCACAACGCAGAATGGATCCGGTTACATTAGCTCATCTGAACTTCCTCCCAGCTGTGTGACATTAAACACTGAGTCAGAGCTGGTACAGCAGCTTACGTTGAAACACCACCATGGTGCAGCCAGGCTGCAGACACACCAAACAGGAAAAAGCTTTCCATGATATCCAACCACTTTTCAGCCTGGCATAATGGAAAGCCTGGCTGTTGCCTGGGGAACCAGTTCCCACGGCAGGATCAGAGCAGCATGCACAGGAAAAAACACTCACATTGATTCTTCAATCCACATATATTGTTTACAATTATGAAATCAAAGATGACACTTTAGTACATTTTGACACACATGAATGGATTCTTTCAAACACTACAGACAGGACATGAGACACCAAGAGCTGCAATAATGAACATGCAAAGGCATTTTAACACCTGAACAGTATCACACCTCATTCTCTGTGCGATGGGGGGGCGGGGGGATGTGGGGTTGTCTCTGTCAGCTGACAATGAATCGTTCTGAGTGAGAAGGTTCTTCATGGAGTCCAAAACACCACCGGACGAGAGGGAAGAGCGACATACAGGTTTCCAGAAACCTTCCTGTTGCTGATCCACAGAATAATAATCTGTGACAGAAATCTCCCCTCCTATTCCCCCGAAACCTCTACCTCCTCCTCCTAAGAAACAACATTCATCATGCTGTTAAACCAGGAATTCTTCAGAAACAAACTGATTTCACTGAAATTCAGCTGCCAACAGGACTGTTCTGTCCAAAGCAACAACAAAGTTGTCCTGACACCTCCTTGACGACGCCCTCCCCATCTCCTGCCGTCCCCCCAATCCTCAGCCTCATCAGCTGGAGGGTTAAAGCTCAAAGGCAGGGAAGCTGGAGGCTTCAGGGTTGGCCATTTCCGACAGGTAGTGGATGGTTCCTGCCATACCTGAGTAGAGAAATACATCCACATCATCATCAACATCACGTCTCACTCTGTTTATACATAATACAGCAGTGAAGCTCCACCTGTCTTCACATTCCGCCCAGAGTTCTGCCTGTCATTGTATCTGATCAGAAAAGAACAATCTGGACAAATCACTATTGCAGAATTACAGGTCAATCTCTGAACTTACATTCATCAGCAAAATTATTGAAGGAGCAGTGCTCAGTAGAATACAGGTGAGCCGGTCAGACTGCTGAGGCATTGAGGTGTTAAGGAAACTCAAGTTGCTTTGGCTTGTCTACATTGTTGATAAGCCAAAGCAAGATCAGGTTGCTGGCTAATTAGCCACAGTGAATCCATGACCATTAAAGCAAGTATTGGTACTCTTGGGAGTGTTGGAAGAGGCTAAGTCCTGCTGAAAAATGAAATACCCAAATCCATAAAGACTGTGGGCAGAGGGAGGAATGAAGTGCTCTAACACTTCCTGGAAGGTGGCTGTAGACTGCCAGGAATATAACAAAGTTACTGATCTGTAGCCAAGAAGCTCAGTGTCCCTCTGAGGAATCACGAAGCACCCTAACACACTGTCCATCTGGTTGGTTTCTGCAAGGGTTTTACTCCCTGACAACTGATCCTATTGAAAAACAAGTAAGAGTGATATTTCACATGGTCTGGGTAGGAATTTAATTTTACAGGCAGGACTTTTCCTGCTCTGTTTCCTTTTCAGTACTGAAGTTCAGGCAAACTGAAGGCACCAGCTACTGAGTCAGCTGGCTAACTGGACTTTACCGTAAGGTAAAGTTGACCAAGTGTTGCCAAGTCTTTGACAGCGGTTAGGAAGACATAATCCTGCAGGGATTCCTCCAAAAACCCTGCTGAGCCTGCTGGTAGGGGCACCAGGACAGTCCACCAGTGGCCCACCACATTTATATGATGAAAAATGTTAAAAGTCACAAAAGTTCAGAGGTGGAAGAGCAGGCATCATAATTTCAAAATAATAGCATGAGGCCAACGAGCAGGTGCAGGGATGGAGCAATTGATGCCAACCTCCTCACACCCAGTTCAATGAGTTAACTATAAACCTATAACCCATCTTTACTGTTACTGTTTTATAAAAAACCTATTTAAAATAAACAAACCACACTTGGCTTGGTCGGGAGGCAAGTATAACCTGGTGGCCCATCAGATTGATAGTACACTGGGGCAAACCTGATCCTAGCCCTGGAGGAATAATACCAAAGACGTTTGTGAGGTAAACACAAGGAGATAGATGTACCTTCAAATAAAGAGTATGGTCTGTCTGGGATGCGACAGCCATGAGTCCCATAGTCCAAGCACCACTCAGCAAACTGGAAAAAAGCAATCACACCACCAGGTCAAGAGCTGGTCCAAAACCGGTCACCATGGTGAAGCTTAGTTCAGTTCCTGAGGCCCTGCCTTACCTTGCATGCTCGATACAAGTACTTTTTCTCCTGTGTGAGCTTATATAGGGTTAAGAAGGCATAGCCGTTGCCGGCGGTCCCATGGCAGATACCGTAGCCTTTCCTTAGCAAGCCCCGCTGCCAGATGACCTCAGCACAGTCTATTGCCTCCTTCAGGTATTTCTCCTCTTTGAACATCTGCAGGACATAGTCAGGGAGAAGGAACATGAGTACATCCTAACAGCTCAACCCAATGCAGAGAGGAATCACCATTTAGTTGAATCAACAGTTTAATGACATCTTCCTGCCAGGCTGGCAGTGTTTCCCTTCTCTCTGGAGGATGGAAGAGCAATGAGCTCTGTCATGAAAACTGGCGTAGGGTTGTGAGATCTTTCCAGGTACACGCAGAAAACAGAGCATAAAGGCCTGAGAGAAATAAAGTGATCTTGTGGTTTGATTTAAGTATAATTAAAGATAAATATATATGTGCATATTCAAATACTGAATGATTTTCTGAAATGTATTTTTGTATCTTGATCTGTAATGGTTACAAAAACATGATGATTATGGTTGATAATTAATAATGGATTACAGAACTGTGTTGGTTTAAAATCATACTCAAAGTTATGATGGATGTAAATGACAAGATGATTGTGTTAATGATTTATAATGCATTAACAGAAATGTGATGATTTAAAAAGATGGAGTTAAAGTAATGAGTGAGGTCCTGTTCTCAGGCTGTGTCGCAATAGGCAAGCTGAGCAGAGCGGGGGAGGAGGGAAGGTTCAAGGAAATAAGATTACGGAAGATAACAAGAAAGATAACCAGATGGCCAACAGAAAAGAGGAAGGTCATGTGATGCTTATCGCTGTAAGTTACGCAAGAGCTGACGGTTGGGGAAGGTTGGGACTTTCCATTGTCTCATCGAACGTTCAAGAGGGCAAGTACACCATCTTCCCATACACAACCATGGGTCGAGATAGTATAAAATACGGCAAAAAGAGGAACAAACTGTTCTTAGTCTGCGGCGCTGAAGACGAGTCAACAAGAGGACGCAGAGAAAAGACCAGCAGAGGACCGCACCCTGGAGCCACAGGGAGGTTGAGACTTCGCACCGCCAAAAAGGGACAAGATCCTTCAGCCCCCAGCCCTGGCTCCTGATTCTGCCGCCAACTCTGCCTCAACCCAACGATCTCAAACCCACTGCAACAGACTTGGAGAAAAGTCAAAGGTCCCGGAGGGATAAAGAATTGGGCGTTCAAAGGATAATGACCCGTTCTGCTTTGCTTCTATTCTAAAGAGGATTTTGCCACACAAGGAGCAAAGACTCTAACTGAGGAATTAAAGATTTCTGTTGCCAAGATCAACTGCTATCTGGGTATGAGTTGAACTGCTCCCCAAAAGCCTCACTCAGTTAATTAGTGACATAGGTCAGAGAGAGAAGTTAGGATAGTGTGGTTGATTTATGTTGATTTCTATCATTCTACTATAGTATTGTAATCACTGATAATTAATCTGTATGCCACTCGCCCCTGTTAAAGCTTGCTTAATAAATATACTTTTTAAAATTCTGTAGAAGTTGGTGGACATTGAAATTAATTGAGTCATTAATTATTTTAGTTTCTCCAGTTAAAGTAAAATTAGTGTACATGGTTCTAGTAAAGTGGTGGCTTCGGACTTTCCTTTAGTGAGTATAAAAATAATGACCCTGGGACTTGAATTTAAGTCACTAAATCTAATCTAGCCGTTTCCAAGTGCAGGTTATTTTAGAGAGAGGGCTACCGTTAACAGAAGTGGTTATTGGAGCTACGCAGCTGTGAGAGCTACTCAGCTGACTGTTTCTTAACTGTAGAGGGTCGTAACTTCTGGATTGAAGGTAGTTGGAGCTAGACAAGCCTCTCTCGCCACCAGTTTAGAATGATTATCTCTCATAGACCTCCTTTAGGGTAAGACCCAGGTCTTAGAGATATTCCGGACCTGTTAGACAGAGAACTGGACAGTAGTCAACCCTTGTTGAGGAGTGGGCGGGGCTGATTATTGCGTAATAACAAACAGCTCATAGTAAACTAAACCATCTCCCATTTTCATACATCAGTACAATCACATCTAAAACAATTAGAAGATTGCATAGAGGTGCTATATTTTTTCCCAGTCATCTGAGGAAGTGAATCATCAGACAGAGTGATATATTCCAAGCCTTGGTTTCTTGTAATTCTCATTATGGTTCATAGGTAATGAAAACAAAACATTCAGTGTCTCAGAAAATTAGAATACTGTGAAAAAGGTTTCCTATGCAGTCCCAAACGGTGATCATGGGATGATGAGGAAAGAACGGCATCTGTCAAATGATTCTTTGCTGTTTTTGCATGCTTGCTGTACAAAATACAGCAGATTATAGTCAGAAATAATATTCATTTTCAGCTTGAAAGTACAAGCTTCAATGCCATGAACAATATGTGAAAGATGTCTGGGTCTGCACCTTTCCTTGGTCTCTCAGCTCAGTTTTTGTCTTATGACAGTTATCTTATACACCCAGGTTTACACACTCTGTCCTCAGAGCTGCATTACTTATATACATATTTAAAGACTGTGGGATTTATGACTTTCTATTCTCCTCTGAAGTGTTTGACAAGCCTCTGCAGTGAAACGAAATGAGAGAAATGAAGATTCATGGACTTGAGGTAAGTGCTGGATATGGACTTGAGACATGGTTACCATTGATTCAAAGTAATGAAGAGTCTGATTGACAGATTGTTCAGTTATAAGTCTCCTTTCCTGTGGAACCAGTTTTTGTCTGGCAGCTTTTAAGGCTAGGCCTAAAATTGTCTAATAAAGAAAATAGCTACAGTAGCTGCTAGCTTTTTGTGCTACTTTCCATTTATGCATCATTTGCAAAAATGATTGCCAAAGGCTTTGTTTTATTTTTTTATTTCTATATAAAAGTATTTACAGTCCAATGATTCTTTTCTCCCCATGTGTCTGCTTATCTGCCTAATAAAACCCAGGTGACCAAGCTGGTAATCCTGGGTCAGGTTCTCTTGGAGCCACCTTTCTGTTAAGAGCAAGTTGTTCCTCTCCACTGCTGCTCTATGCTTTATCAGAATCATGCTGGATTCCTTGACACCTTCCAGTCAGTTGAATTCTGAAGAAATAACCTTGTCTACCATGATTCTATAAACCTGGATTTGTCTTGACAGAAAACCTGCTGAGCCTGGTCGTCTGTGCACCAGGGCAGTCCACCTGCTGCCCACGGTGTTTTAGTCATCAGTGAACATATCATGTTTACACAATGAAATAAATACACAAATGTTTGGGAACTAATCATTCCACTTCCGATTCATAATTACAGTTTGTTACTAAATCATACTGGTGCCAACAACAGCTGCTAAAGCTGACCTGAGATGTTCATCTGGTAAAATAATCAGTGGTTTCAATCCTGCACATAGTAAAACAAAAGCTTGAGCTGTTATGTACTGATGTAGCAGGCAAAGCATTCTGGGAAATCTGGTCTCCTATTGAGCGTTTCCCTCTGTACTGTGCTGGACAGCGCTACACATTAGTGAACGGAGTGAGACTACCAGAATGGACCAACAAGCAGACAACCTGCAGAGCACTTCCTGACAACAGGCTCAGTCTGCAGTCAGACAGAACTCAGTCTCAGCTGTAAAAGTGCCTGAAGAAGCTTCAGAAGTTAAAATTGATGAAATGACACTGAATGCAACACTGTTCCTACAGAGCGATGAGGAGTCAGGGTTGTGCTTGTGATAGACAAGAGCAGCTCACCTTGTAGGCCATAATGAGCATGTGGATGACACCCGGAGCTCCATGACACCAGTGTACCAGCCGGTCACTCTCGTTGCTTAGCGACGATGGGAAGTTCCCGGATCGAAACCTCTTGTGGCGGACGTAGTCGATGCTGGGGCGGACCAGCTCCGAAAGCATGGTTGGGTGGAGTCCGGCTCCGGGCTGAACAGAGAAACACTCAGGTCACTGCTCATCCATCTCCATGGTTACACAGAAGGATAACAGAACAGGAACTGGTTATGGCAGACATAGACCTAATTGACTTGTGAAACCTAAAGTTATGGGAAATGTGTCCTCCTGTTACCTATTTCTAAAATGTACTTTGCTAAGGGAACTTTCTAAAAACTAGTAATATATTAATTTAATTAAATACATAAAATAAGCTCACCATAAAGGAAATTATGTATCATTCTACTGAGGGAAAAGCAGCCATTCAGTGAGACCTGGGCAGTGACCATTATGGATTAGTTGTAAATGTTCAAGCAAACCTATTAAATCATTATATCATATTGTGAAAGTGTGATAGTTTTGATAAATACAAATTACTTCACAAGAAGAAATTATATTTTAACCCTTCAGCTGTTATATATAAACAATACTATTATGAATCAAATTGAGCAGGATTATGATTTCTGTTAATGTTGGAAAAATGTCTCAAACTCTTATGAATAAAAATATTTGGCAAGCAGTTTGTGGTATTGGTTCTATCCTACTATTATCCTAATATTTGTGCACTGATTTGCTGAAAAAGCAAAACAAGATTAAAACAGTTTTGTCAAAAGTCCTAATGAGTCTTTTTCATCATGTGATTATTTACTAATCCTGAGAAGACTAAGGCTTCTGATTAACCAACAACAATACATTCACACAATATGGAAATGGTCTCAATGTCTAACTCCCTTCACTAAACTACACCTGACCTGTTGACTTGTGAGCAGATCAGCTACTTTCAGATTTTACCTTATAATTTATAGATTTTCTGAAAATGTACAACTGAACCAGCTGAGCAGCTATGGTTGGAGGTTTCTCCTACCTGCATCAGAATGTAAAAAATGCCAGTGAGACCATGGGCAGCGCCAACATACTGCTTCTTGTGCCATTCATAGAGGAGAGGACAGCGATCCGTCTTCTTCTCCTCAGCTGACATGCTCTTTCCTGATTCCACGATGGCCGTCACCACCTACAGTTAGGAGACGATGGACAATCAAAGCAATGAGCCAAGTATATCCCAACAGGCATGTAGGTGTGACCATACATACTATACATACATACTATATATATATATACATACTATATATATATATATATATATATATATATATGTAATTCAATGGGTTTTCTTTATTTTCATGACTATTTATAAGGCAAGAAATCCCACTTATTAACCTGACAGGGCACACCTATGAAGTGAAAACCATTTCAGGTGACTACCTCTTGAAGCTCATCAAGAAAATGCAGAGTGTGTGCAAAGCAGTAATCACAGCAAAAGGTTGCTACTTTGAAGAAACTAGAATATAAGGGGTATTTTCAGTTGTTTTACACTTTTTTGTTTAGTGCATATTTCCACATGTGTTATTCATAGTTTTGATGCCTTCAGTGTGAATCTACAATGTCAATAGTCATGAAAATAAAGGAAACTCATTGAATTAAAAGGTGTGTCCAAACTTTTGGTCTGTACTGTATATATATATATATACATATATATATATATATATATATATATATATATAGATAGATAGATAGATAGATAGATAGATAGATAGATAGATATATACACAGTATATATTTATTTTTAAATGTGCAAATCAATACAAGATATTATTCCTGAAACACAGTCGTATGGGTGCAAGATAAGTACAAATCATAACTTCTCCACCAAGGTTCTTCAGGCTTAATGTTAAGCCATTGACTGTGTCAGTAGTGAGTGGGGATCACCTTGGTAATTGTTGCCTCATCCACAGCATCAGCCCCAATTTCTTTATTAACATACAGCAGAGCAAACAAATATCCAGTCCGACCAAACAGCAGTTCATCAGGCATCTCGTTGTCTGGACTGACGACTGAGCGTTGTAACTGGAAGAGCCTGGAGGAGATCCAAACGCTTTGATCAGGGCTAAGCTTTTATTGTGGGACAAAACTATATAAAACAAAATGCCTTCAGTTAGTATTATGCATAGAACACTATGGCAAAATATTCACTATTTTGAAATTTAAACAAGGGCTGTGTGAAATCAGAACCAGCGTTTTCCATTTTGGTGCCCAAAGCAAGATTATGAGCAGCTTTAACCTGTCATACATAAAACTTGAAGAAATACTAACGACTGAATTTAGCGTCAAATCTATTTTATCACACAACTTTTACCATATTAGAAATGTAAGGTATTTTTAATAATAGTTCCTGTAGGTGTTCTAAATTTATGATGAAATATGTAGCAAAACTGTTTTATGTTGCCCTGTCATGGACTGGTGACCTGTCCAGGTGACCCCACCTCTCACCCGTTGACCTCTGGAGATGGGCACCAGCACCCCTGGAAACCCCACTAGGGATAAGTGTGTACGATAATATTTGTCCTATCTGTTTAACATAAGAACATGACAAACAGACAATCATAATATTTTGTGAAACATATTTAAGATAACAAATGAGGGGTGCAGGGGTAAAGCACAACCCATATGTGCAGGCCTTAGTCCTCGATGCGACTATCACAGATTCAATTCCCGGGCTGATTACCCTTACTGCATGTCTTCCCCCTCTCTCATTACCTACTGTCCTGTCTGGCCACTCTCAAATCAAGGCCAGTAAAACCACTCCAAAAATATATGCAAAGATTTTAATGCAGGCAGATAATGAGGAGAAAATTAAATTCCTTCTGTTGTAGATAAATTATGCAGCTTACCCTCTGATGCATGAATTATGATCCTTTGTGTCAGAATTTTTTTTCCATTTTTTAAAATTCTTTTCTTAAGGCATAAAAAAGGTAGGAAATTTTCTTTTGTAAAAATAATTTTTTTATTATTTTTTATTTTTATGTGATCAATTGTAATTTTGTCCAAATACAAAGTTGTTATTTGAAAAATACATCAGTAGTATTGTTCCTTAGGGGTTATCTGATGTCACAATATTTTTTTTACTTGCAAGAGTCGTCTACAGTAGAAGGAGGGACCGGGTCGGTTCTCATGCTTTTTTGTCTGTCGGCCATATTGTATTTAACAAAAATAATTTCTTGCATTTGCAGCTGATGGCCAGTAGTTGATGGTATATTTTAAGATGCATTAGTGTCCACTTCAGTGGTTTGTGTGCATTTATAACATAAAAATCCACAGGAAGCACAAGAAAATGGCTTTTAGATAGCTGTCCACTGTAGTGACCACTATGCATGAAAGGGTTAAAGTCATCACATAGTGAACTGTCACATAGATAGTCTAAGGTGGGAAAACACCTGATAGTCCAGTAGACTGAGTTTGACTGAGGACCAAAATCACAAAACATGCTACATTTTGAGCTGCTGTGGTTCTTTTACACTGCACTGTGTCAAACCAACCGAACCCTATGCCCTAAGCAGCCTGTTCCCCCCCTTCGACAGTGGTGGCGCTGCACCAAGAAACACGGAAGGAAATGACACAAAACCCTCTGAAGAACACATTGAGAACAACTTCTTTCTTTACTAAATGTAAACGAAAATAGAGTAGCGTCAGATCTTAGTCTTTGTAAAATTTCTATGATGTCTTTGGCATAACACCTTGAGCCATTTCTCCCTCTAGCGCACATGTGTCAAAGTCAAGGCCCGTGGGCCAAATCCGGCCCGCTATAGCTTTTTATGTGGCCCTCTAGATTCTAGAATAAACACTAAGTGTACTAAAATACACTGCTCAAGAAAATAAAGGGAACACTCAAATAACACATCCTAGATCTGAATGAAAGAAATATTCTCTGAATACTTTGTTCTGTACAAAGTGGAATGTGCTGACAACAAAATCACACAAAAATCATCAATGGAAATCAAATTTATTAACCAATGGAGGCCTGGATTTGGAGCCACACACAAAATTAAAGTGAAATAACACTACACGCTGATCCAACTTTAATGTAATGTCCTTAAAACAAGTGAAAATGAGGCTCAGTATTGTGTGTGGCCTCCACGTGCCTGTATGACCTCCCTACAACGCCTGGGCATGCTCCTGATGAGGTGGCGGATGGTCTCCTGAGGGATCTCCTCCCAGACCTGGACTAAAGCATCCGCCAACTCCTGGACAGTCTGTGGTGCAACGTGACGTTGGTGGATGGAGCGAGACATGATGTCCCAGATGTGTTCAATCGGATTCAGGTCTGGGGAACGGGCTGGCCAGTCCATAGCTTCAATGCCTTCATCTTGCAGGAACTGCTGACACACTCCAGCCACATGAGGTCTAGCATTGTCTTGCATTAGGAGGAACCCAGGGCCAACCGCACCAGCATATGGTCTCACAAGGGGTCTGAGGATCTCATCTCGGTACCTAATGGCAGTCAGGCTACCTAATGGCAGCCCTCCATGTGCTGGTGAGCACATGGAGGGCTGTGCGGCCCTCCAAAGAAATGCCACCCCACACCATTACTGACCCACTGCCAAACCGGTCATGATGAAGGATGTTGCAGGCAGCAGACCGCTCTCCACGGCGTCTCCAGACTCTGTCACGTCTGTCACATGTGCTCAGTGTGAACCTGCTTTCATCTGTGAAGAGCACAAGGCGCCAGTGGCGAATTTGCCAATCCTGGTGTTCTCTGGCAAATGCCAAGCGTCCTGCACGGTGTTGGGCTGTGAGCACAACCCCCATCTGTGGACGTCGGGCCCTCATACCATCCTCATGGAGTCGGTTTCTAACCGTTTGTGCAGACACATGCACATTTGTGGCCTGCTGGAGGTCATTTTGCAGGGCTCTGGCAGTGCTTCTCCTGTTCCTTCTTGCACAAAGGCGGAGGTAGCGGTCCTGCTGCTGGGTTGTTACCCTCCTACGGCCTCCTCCACGTCTCCTGGTGTACTGGCCTGTCTCCTGGTAGCGCCTCCAGCCTCTGGACACTACGCTGACAGACACAGCAAACCTTCTTGCCACAGCTCGCATTGATGTGCCATCCTGGATGAGCTGCACTACCTGAGCCACTTGTGTGGGTTGTGGAGTCCGTCTCATGCTACCACGAGTGTGAAAGCACCACCAACATTCAAAACTGACCAAAACATCAGCCAGACATCATAGGTACTGAGAAGTGGTCTGTGGTCCCAACTGCAGAACCACTCCTTTATTGAGTGTGTCTTGCTAATTGCCAATAATTTCCACCTGCTGTCTATTCCATTTGCACAACAGCAGGTGAAATAGATTGTCAATCAGTGTTGCTTCCTAAGTGGACAGTTTGATTTCACAGAAGTTTGATTGACTTGGAGTTATATTGTGTTGTTTAAGTGTTCCCTTTATTTTTTTGAGCAGTGTATTATGTTATCAATGCAGTTTTTATCTGTTTACAGAAAATTTATATAAATCAGTCTGTATCAATTAGTTTTTTGAGAATTAGTGTGGAAATTCATGCAAAATAAATAAATCCCCACACTTTTTAGTGCATTTTTGACATTGTCAAAACTGTGTATTTAACTCAAAAATCGTGAAAAACTTTCTTGTTTGTACTAAACAGCTGTCTCAGCCTTAACTGATGTCAGATTATAGTCCATGATCTATGTAGCTTATTTATGACGGCTTATTTACCATCATAAATAAGAGCAAATATTTCCGAATTAGTACCACAAACACTTTTGCACAAAAAGCCTACATCTGAAAAGATGTTCAGTAATATTATTTAATTTTAAGAATTCATTTATATTTTAACAGTCCGGTTTGTGAACAGGTTTTATCAATGGATTCTTTCACAACTGGGCCTTTTTTTTTTTTACCCCTCCAGGGGGTCTTTTGTGGGCTCTAGTATCCCTTATATGAAAGTAGGCTGATAGGAAAGGGTGACAGAGAGGGGAAAGACATGCGGCATATATCGTTAGGTTCGGGAGTCGAACCCCCGACGGCCACGTCGAGGACTCAAGGCCTCCAAACATGGGTCGCGCTATCCCCTAAGCCAGTGGTCCCCAACCTTTTGAGTCGCGCGGACCGGTCAGCCCTTTGGGGGGGTGGGGGGGTGGGGGGCACAGTACTCCGATGTTGTTTTGTTACTCATTCTGCTGCAAGTTGGCTCAATTTTGACGCGCAAGACGTAACCGGTAAAAATTTTAGGATTTTCAAAATAAAAGATCCGGAAGTAGTTCATTATTTCTTGCGCGGCCCGGTACCAATTGGTCTGCGGACCGGTACTGGTCCGCGGCCCGGTGGTTGGGGACCACTGCCCTAAGCCACCACGGCACACCCACAACTGGGCCTTTAACAGCATTCATGATCTTGATTTGGCCCAAAACAAAAATGAGTTTGATACCCCTTCTCTAGCGCCAGAGTTGTTTATGCTTATATTTACCCAGAATGCCCAGCGCTTCCTGTTTTTCGAGCAGCAAACCAACAAGAGTTTAATTAAAGTGGACTAAATAGGGCTGGTGTGAATGCAGCTATACTCTACTACTCACCTGGACACACAGTCTTTACTCTCTGTATTGTTGTTTAGTTTGTGGTGGACCACAGCACCAACAGCCAGAGGTCCTGCATCGCCACACAGAAAAGTCACTTTGCGGCCATTCAAAATCCTCATGGCCCTCTTCACATAGTCCAATGCCCTCTGCAGGTGGGAAGCCTCACCAGAGACGCGGTGCAGCTGAAGGTACATTAAGGCAATGCCTGCAGAGACAGGAGAACATTTTCTACAGCTGACACACTGCAAAATGTTCTAATCATGCAGAGCAGGTCAGAGCTGCTCTTCATGCAGTTTTGACCTGCATGGGTTGTGGAGCTCATACAACTTCCTGCACAGAAAGTTATTTGTTGGAGTAACATTGCTTATGAATTCAAGTATATGGCCTAGGATAAGCAGAAAAGCTTGGAACACCATTTTTCTAATGAAGGGACCTTAACAACTAATATAAAAAATTAAAAGTGTTATTTTACAAGCTAAAAAATCTCAGAGGCATTAGTGAAGCAATCTGCTGCGTCTCCTGCAGGTCAGCTACTATCAAACATGTATGTTTTTGTGTAAACAATCTTCCACAAGTCATTAAAAGTCTCATTACATTAGTTGTAGAAGCTTTTCTTCTGTTGGGTTGTGTCTCAAACCTTGTGTTAGATTGACTTTTTTTCTGGAGATCTAAAGTTAGTCTGACCTTTAGATAATGACATAGCCTTTCCACCTAAAATGTACTGAATACAAAGTATTCTTGTGTCATTTGATTTCCTTACTGTGATTTTGTGCAAAGAAAGAATATTAGTGAGGGAACTTAGTGATCAGGGAATGGACCTTCTCAGCTCCACAAGTCCACTACCTCAAGGTGAGATGTGCTCTTCAGCAGGAAAAAGCTTAATGCATTGTCAATAAAATTCATTATTATTATTATCTTTGTTATTATTATTATTGTTCAGCATTTCACAATAATAAATGTAATGCCGCAGTGGGCGTGAAGGTTAGCTGGCAGGGATTTTGTTCCTGGTTAGGATATATTGTTCTATATTGTTATTCTTCTCCACAGCTCCTCTTTGGCTGCTGGCAGAAAGAAGCTCATCTGGCACAGACCTGTCCAGCCGGTGTAAGTGCTGAAGTCATGGGGGTCAGCGGTCTTCAGGCCTTCTTCCATTTGCTGCAGGAGATCTTTGATCTTACTCTGGACCTTCCTTAGAAATGCTGCATTAACCTGAGCAGAAGAAAAGAAATACTGCAAGCTATCAAGTACAGGAATTGTACAGTTCAGTTATGACTTGTGTTTTATAAGTTGTTTAGCACTAGAGGTGCACTGATTGCAGTTTTCTGGCCGATCATCAACTTTTAAAAAACCTGACCTGCCGATTTTGACAGATACCGATATTTTTGTGTCTGTAAGGTCGCTAACCATATAGTGACAAAGTTGCTAAGTTGGCAACAGTGGGGTGACTGTTGTTAATCACACACGTGCAGACGTGACCTGGTGGGAGGTCTGTCAGTCGGTCTTCTCTCATAGCAGAGCAACATGGGATGGTGGCTGATCGTTAGACCTTTGTTTAGTAGATGAAGACACTAGATAAGATCGGTAGATACATTTAGGCCGATTCCTGATCACCCAAAATCAGGGCTGATTATAGGTGCTCCCCTGTTTTCCAATGTGTAATGATTAGAATTATACACCGAGTGCAGATTATTAGGCAACTGAGCACTTAAGTTAATTTTTATTTTATGCATACTTTCCAACTTAAAGGTGTATAAAAGTAAATGCTTATTGGAGCTAGGCATAGCAGCTGATGTCTATTTATTTAAAGAGGGGGGTCTTAGGAGATCAACACATAACCTGTCACAATAAGCAAGTAATTAATCATATGATAAATTAAAATGAACACTGACTTGCCCACTAATGTGCAGTCAGAAATTGAATGGAGAACCATGGAACTAGACACAGTAAACAAATCACTGAGAGCACTGTAGCTCATCAAATAGAATTCCATTCTTTATAATGCAACTTGCCTAATAATTGGGCACACAGTACACAATTCCAAATTTTACATTCAATTTTAAAAACAAGCTTTGGATGCTCAAGCTTCTACTTAATTTCAAATTTATTTTCTAATCCAGATATTTTTGCATTGCACAAACAGGATATAAAAAATGACATCAACATCTCAATGATTTAACTTAAGCTCAAAAAGAGGCTTATGATAGAAATATGGGCACACCTGGCTTACAACAGGTTCTGACGTCAACAAAAAGGATAACATTACAGCATCTGGATGGATCTTGTCAAGAACCTAACCTAGAACCTGTTGAATTTGTGACTATCCCTAAAAGTCACATTGTTGCCAGGAAACCAATTCTACCAAGAAGAGGGCGTTTACTTAAGGAAGAATTGTGGTCAGTTGCTGTTCAATCCACTGGATTCATTATGGCACTAGAAGAAGCGAGATGTGGATGTAAAGAAGTCCATGTCAGTGAAGCACATCACACCTCATTCCCACCGTAATGATTTCAAGACCTACACACCACAAATCACCTACTTTTCTAACCCAAGCAAAGAATAGTTGGAATCAAATGTGGAAGTAGTTTATCTTAACTCTTCATTTATATATATATATAAAAAAGTAAACAAAATGTTATTTTGTTTTGAGCCAGAATATTCTACCATTTTTTAATTTCCCAAAAAACAAACTAAAATCTAATGTTCCAAACTGGATCCCTTAGCCATTAAAATAAAAGACAACACATCAATTACCTGAAGCAAACATTTAGCACAAAGATTGTTGATTGGTTTTACAAATACATGTAAAAACAGGAAAGAAGGAGGGCAATGGGAGGAGCTTGAATCATCCGGGATTTATCCAGGCATCATCTGGGAATCATCCAGCTGGCATGCAGACAACTTCCACACCTTACATCACCGGTAGACTGACTGCACTGTATCTAGTATTAAAGTTGGTTGTAGATTATCATAATCAACCCTATTAAATTAAATATGGGTGTCATTAGAGTATCATTAGCAAAATACTGGATCTGATCCCAAAACTGCAACTATAAAGATTTAACTATGAATGTTTATTTCATTTGATTTGTTTCACTCTCCATAAATATGAATAGTTCATGTAACAACTAAAATAAAATCTCATTTGAATATTGTTTAATTAAACAAAATGTATGCACTTTGTGCATGCAGGCATTCCAACAGTGCATTATTAAGAAATATTTTATTTAGTAATCCCTTTACCTAATTCTTACTTAAGATAGGAATAGTTTTGAACTTTCATATGACTTGTATAAGATTTCCATGATAAATATTCGCCAATGACAACACTCAAAAACTTACTTATTTTTAGTATTTTGTATCGCAACGTTATCAACATGTAATTGTGCATTAGCAAATGTTTAGAGCTACAAAATGTCATAGACTTCGTTTAACCAATATTTATGGATAATCAGTTACAATATAAAAAAATAATTGTTGTGAATTAACGGTTTCATGACATTCATAATGGAATGCAAGGCTGAAAGTGGAATAGTGGTTAAAGAATTATTAAAAAGCAAACAATGACAGCAATGATGTCTATCAGGTAACAGCATGTTGTACTAAGCAGCCGTTTTTAAGAAGGTAACCACTGGTTACTAACTAACCAGAACAGGTTATCGTAGCCGAAGCTAAGCTAACTGCAGCTACCGTTAGATAAAAATCAACATAAAAGCCTTTATCTTCCCACCTTTCCTTCAGCGTCAAGCGGCTCGTCAGAGTCCAGCTCAGCTCCAGCGTTCGAGACAGCGAATCCCTGGTCCCAGTCAGGATACTGGTTAGGGAAAGAACGCTCTTCCATCTCTGCTTCTGTAGTTGATACCAACTTCAGCCGCTTGGACATATTTTCTCCCATCGCTACGGCGGCTCGGGGGTGACACTAATCCTCTGCAACGTTGTAGAGGGAGACACATTTCATTCCCAGATGTGTGGAGTCTTTATTGTGCTGTACTGTAATGCGCAAATGAAGCTGTACCTGTTGCAGCGCATAAAGAATAAAATTTAGTCTACATTAATTTATTTGAAAAACATTAAAAAGAAGCAATCAATCCCGTCAAGCAGTTGATGAAAAGAGTTTTACTTCCAGTAGCTGCCGCACTGTATATCCTAAATATCCTAAAGTATTCAGTAAAAAGTGAATGTACACATTATACTTCTGGTTCCTTTTAACACTTTAATCGCCATTGCAATAAATTGAAAAAGTCATTTTCTTCCAAAGTTCCATTTTTTTCTGTGAGCTGACTAACAGTTTCCATCACATCATTGCATCAAAAATACTTAAACATAATTTTAACAAAAATATCAAATGTAACTTCACAGACTACAAGAGCAAGTCTGTGAAGTGAGCACAGACTTACTTACAGTAACTTTACAGTTAAATACTGTTAACGTAATAAAATAAATATAGTTAAATATTGTTAGCCATCACCATATTTAAATGTTATGATTCTGGTTATAATAACCTTCGAAATTGTTATTTAAATTTTTATCCATAAATTTAACCCCCCAAAAGAAGTGCTAAGTGTGTTAATTTTCATTTTTGCTCAGAATTTCATCACTTTTAGCCAGTTTGCTTTTCATGATGCGACACAAATAGCAAGCTGTTCTTAGCTGTTTCATTAATTGGATGATCATTTTTGAAGTCAGCTAGTTAACAGACATTTGTCTCTCACCCAGAGCTGATGGAAACATGCACTTAGTATTTTCTGAAATTGAATTAATAAAAATGCTTTAGCTTTAGAAACACTTTAGCATTACATAGGCATAAAGACTTTTACTAGTCTAACATGAAATAAATTGCTTTAGATACAAACTCTACTGCTTTACAAAACCTGAGTTGTGGAATAAAAAGTGTAAATTTATTTACTTTTAATTTTTATTGTATTATCTTGTGAAGTTGATGTAGGCCTATTTTCTTTAGAGAAGATAAATGACAATTTGCGATCATAATTTGTGATTTAAAGGTTTTGTAGATAAACAGAAAATGTGGCATATTCTTGGTGATTACAAGAAAAATACGTTTAGAGAAAGTTCTAATGGTACTTGTATAAATATATAATATAAATAATCAAATAAATGAGTTGATCTTTGAGCATGCACTTCAGTTCTCTCCGTAGAAACCCAAATAAAGCAGTGAAAGTCACCTTGGGCATATTTATGCTCTCAACAAGGCTGCACCAACTTCAAATCTATTGAATTTCAAATTAAAAACAAAGATTGATTCTTTTGTTTACATGTGAGAGAAAATTCAGAACAATGACAGACTGTGAGGCTGCTCACTGAACAGTGCTACAACAGTGATTGCTGGCCGCTATAGGCTGTAAACATGCGGTACTGCAGGTAGAAACAGATGGAGCTGGAGCAGAGCTTACCGAGGCGATGCGACCGGCTCGGTTTTCACTCCTTACAGCTCCAGTCACAGTCTGTCCTGATCCGTCAGCCTCTGGGCAGCCTCACTCAGTGCCCCGATGCCCAGCCTTTGCTTGTTCCGCTGGAGAGAAGAAGCGTGGGGACCGCAGTCAGAGCGTGCAGGCAGCCATGTGTTACCGCATCACCGAGTCGCTCCCTCCTCCGCATCTTTCCCGCTTTCAACGCACCGAACGATCAGGCAACGATCTGCTCAATAAAATCAGATCTCTGCGTCCCACCTGCACCCAGACAGGCGCAGTGCCAAGGCTGCAGAAGGCACGAAGCCCCCTAATCAGGCCAGTCGGACAGAACCCGCACCAGTAGCCGTCCCTCTCGGCAGCTGACTCCCGATGTGAATGGTGACAGATGGTGTTAGTGTGTGATGCTGCGTTGGCTGGATTAGGCAACACAGAGAACAAATTCTCTGTGTTGCAGCTCCAGCGTTCTGCACTGTGGAAGAGGACTGGTCTGGTCGTCCACCGGGAACATTTCAAAAATTTTCTTGAGGATTATAACAAGGGAGTTACTGATGCCACGCCATTTTACTTTAGCAGTATTATTCACCAGAGCAGAAATAATCCAAAAGTGTTATTTAATACTATCAGCAGTATTGTTTCTCTTCCAGCACATCATGTTTTATTGACCTCAAATGACAACTGCAATATGTTCCTCAGGTTTTTTTTTATAAAGAAGGTGATAGACCTGAAAACCAATATACCTTTGAGCTCATCTACTTTTCCTGATGAGCCTCAGTGTTCGGATTCATTCTCTTCTTTTGTCCCAATTACATTAAATGAACTGACTTCACTAGTTGGTAAAATGAAACTTTCTACTTGTTTGTTGGAAATATTACCCCCCTCTCTACTTGTCCAGGCTCAGACTCATTAATACACATTAAAATACCCATTGTATTTTTAAAAAGCAGTAGTGACCCCTCTTTTAAAGAAACCCAATCTTGACCCTGGTACTATCTCCAATTTCTGTCCCTTCTCTAAGCTTCCTTTTCTCAGTAAATTACTTGAAAAAGTTGTACAAACTCAACTCAGATCCTGGTTTAGTCAGTAACAGATTTCTGATCCCTTTCAGTCTGGCTTTCTTAAACACCATTCCACTGAAACTGCTTTAGTAAAAGTCCACAATGATCTTTTAATGGCTGCTGATGAGGGAAAATGCTCGGTGCTGGTTTTATTAGATTTTAGTGCTGCCTTTGACACTGTTAACCATGCAATCCTGTCAAACAGGTTAAAGGTCCTGTCTGGTATTTCTGGCTCAGCTTTGGACTGGCTGACCTCATATTTATCTCACAGGACATTCTGCATTAAGACGGAGAGGTTTTCCTCTGACTATGCCCCCATAACTTGTGGGGTGCCAAAAGGCTCAGTTTTGGGTCCACTTTTGTTTTCTTTTTATGTTATAAAAAACCATCTCCAATATATTGATGGTATTATTCAGTCCTTTATATCTCTTATCATATTTACGCTGATGACATTCAGTTGTATTTTTCATTTAGACTGCATCAACTGGACAGGTTGGCCATCCTCGTCTAATGTTTGTCCCATATCAGTGATTGGTTCTCCAGTAACTTTCTGGTTCTAAACACCAGTAAGACAGAAACTATGATTATTGCTCCCAGTCACCTTCACAACAATATCAGCCAGACAATTGCATCCTTCTGCCCATTAGTAAAATCAAAGGTAAAAAATCTAGGTGTTGCATTTGATTTGATTTATTAATAAACTTTACTTACTTACTTACTCTATGGCTTTCTCTTTTTGCATCAGTCATCCATCAACTTTCTACTTCAATTCCCTGAAGACATATTGAAATTTAAATGTATTACCAAGGAAACAACAAACAAAACTCATTTGTTCTTAGAACAAAAGAACATAAAACTTAAAGATCACATTATATAAGTCTAATACAGAAAATGCAAGAGTAAAACAAATCTACCACTCAGCATTTTACTAACTAAGCAATGTCTAAAGATATAAGGGTTTTTTTGTTGTTTGATGGAATTTTGGTCCATTTGTCTTTACAGTGTGTCTATAATGTCTTGCAAAAGTGTTCATAGCCTTTCAATTTTTCTATGTTTTTCACATAACAGCCTAAAGATATTGTGCTTCATTGATATTTTATGAGAAAGACCAGTATGAGGTAGTGGGCATGAAGTGTCAATGGTTTGCAGAGCAACCTTTTGCTTCAATATCACCTCCAGGTCTGTTTGTCTGGAGAGCAGCGGGATAAAAATATTTTCAAACCTTGGAAAACATTCCCATATAGTTTTCAGTCTGGACTTTGGTTGGAACGTTGTTCCATCATCAGAAAATAAAGAAAAACCCATTCCATTCCCAACACTTTCAAACAGCCAGACAGAACCTGCACCAGTTTGTAATCATAATGGAAAACAAAACAGACTCACTAGAGCTCCCCGAGGAAAACCATTTACAGCAAAAACAATTGTTTGAAAAACTTTGTCTTATTTGTACTTGTACTTATTGACAACTAATTCTGATCTTTTTTCATTTTATTAAGAAACCTTGCTTCCAAATCATACCGTATGCTTTCTTTGTCAGAAAAGAGCCGCCACACTCATATTAACTTGTGCTTTTCTGATTTCACGTTCTAAATATAAACAGGGTCCATAATATTTATGCTTTTCTCAAATCCACTGAGTATTTTTGATAAATATCCTCTCTTCTCTACAAAGTAGGTCAATTGTTCATCTATAATTTTCTCCATTATTTTACATATATGAGAAGTGAAAGCTATTGGTCTGTAACTTCCTGAATTTGACCACTCTTTACCTGGTTTTAGCATTGGAACTGTAATTGCTTCTTTTCATGCTCTACGTAAAAAGCTACTTCACAGATATTATTACACAAGTCTAATAAAACTTGTTCAGATGATTCACTATTTTTATTCATAATAATGTGAGAAACATTATCTTTTTCTTCTAGCATATTATATTTTCATTCATTCTACAATCTCTTCTCTTGTTTTTCTGTACATAAATTGCCACAGTTGTGAACTTCAACCATTTTATAACATATTTGCGTTCTCCTCTGTTACAGCAGTAACATCTAATCTTTCAGAGTTGGATTTCCATGTTCTATTTAAATTTATTTGTGTATACATTTCCACAAATTTCTATTTCTCTAATAAAAGGTTCCTCCAAGAAACATTTTTCTGGGTTTTAACAAGAGCGTGTAACTTTTTATATGGAATAAAATTCTAAATGTTGTTTTTTAATAATATAAAAGTTTATTTTGATATTTTATTGCAACATCAAATTACTTTGTCCACAATGTTCTTATGTTTTTCTGTTTTCCTTTGAATTGTTTCACATGCAGTACCCAAAATTACTTCACAAGCAGAAATATTCAAATTAATATTCAAATCAATACTAACCTTTGGCATTTCTCCTAACCAGTTCTTCAAAAGATCAGTCTTTCTTCACCTTCATTATCATATTTTGCAATGTCTAAACCAATTTGAATTAGTTTGGGATAGTGATCACTTCCTGCCTTTGAATCTCTTAAAACATTTGAATTACTAATCCCTGCAAGACTCAAAATTAAGTCTATTACTGATTCAGATCTATCTCTAATATTAACCCTTGTTTTGTCACCATCATTATGAAAACCAAGTTCTTTACATCCATTCTTTCTTCCACCACTGTGGGGTAGCATCATTAATACTACTGAGTTCAGATATGCAGTGAAATTGAAGTCACAATACCGAGTGCACTACAGTGCAATGTGAAACACCTGCTGGTAATGTCACAGAGCCAGATGCCACAACACGCCTTCAAGGATGAAGAGGAATTCATGTCTCGACTGAACAGGAGAACCACTCTTAAGAAAATGGTCACTTTCTTTTGACTAATAGGTTTATATTTTACATTTTAAATTAAGTTTTTTACCTGAGTGAAAAACTTAATGGAGAAGAATGGCATTGCTGATTTTGAGTAGTTATTTGATAGATACTAGCTCCCCCAAGTGGACCTTTTTTTCTAAGTGTAGAAGATAAAAATATCAGGTTGTCATCATATAAAACTGAACATCCGTCCTGTTTGCTTGAACTTCAGTGAGGGACATCATCTGGAGAAGTGCAAAAAATAACATCTGCCTGAGAGACAACAAACTTTGTTTCAGCGAAGACCTATTCAAGAATGACAAGGATGCCAGGTCTGCTCTGTGCCCTATCATCGAACAGGCTTGCAAGGATGGGAAGAGGGCCTACTTTGTGGGACGTAAAGTTTATGTGGATGGAAAGGAAATTGGGGTTCTGGACATTATTCTCCAGACCCCGTGGGGGTCTGGAGAATAATGTTTTTTACTCAGCAGTAAGCACTACTCTTTATAAGTGGTTAATTTTGGTAGTGGCTTCAAATTTTATTCTAGGAGTCATTTTAAATGGGTCACGTTTTATTAAACTACTTTTCTTTAACGTTCATAAAGCACAGAGTTGACATTTTCATCTATTAATAGGAGGGGTCTATGTAATGATATAAAAATAATTTCCAAAGAGGCAAGAGTGAATTTTGTTTTTCTTCAGGAACGCCATTCATGTTTAGAAGATTAATCTTTTTGGAAGAATCAGTGGAGCAAAGATATATGATTAGCACTTGGTTCAAACAAGTCAGGGGATGTAGCAATATTAAAAGATAACTTCAAAAAGTAAAGTTTTAGATGTTATATCTGATAATAAGGGCAATTGGATTTTCAGTGGTTGAATTTCATTCTTACATCTTTTTGCTGGGCAATATTTATAGTTATAATTCTAAGTCTTTAAATATTATTTTCTTAAAGGAGCTGGAGGACACCATGTTTTTTCTTGGCATCAGTAAAAGTTAATTTATGGGGAGTTTTTAATAAGTTTTTTTCCCCACTCAACTGGATAGACATCCCTCTAGACTTAGAAGTGGACAGGAGCATCAAATGAACTTCTCTAAAATGACAAAATTTATTAGACATTTGGAGACATCGTCATCCTACTGACAGACAATACACCTGGAGTAACAAAAGCTT
Organism: Xiphophorus couchianus; assembly: GCF_001444195.1. Taxonomy (NCBI): domain Eukaryota; kingdom Metazoa; phylum Chordata; class Actinopteri; order Cyprinodontiformes; family Poeciliidae; genus Xiphophorus; species Xiphophorus couchianus. The sequence goes on along the minus strand of NC_040235.1, from coordinate 4,904,776 downwards.
TTCAGCTCAATCTCGAATTTACTTATGACTTATTTCAGAGGACATGGAGAGTCAAGTAAAGGAAATAAAAATTTGCCCTCCAACTATCTATTTCTTTTGGTTTTTCAAAATATTGTGATAGTTAAGATATTTGTGTTGAAGATCCTCTATGTATGTTAATGTTATTTGTTTGAAGTAAGGTGAAATATATATATATATATATATATTTATATCACATATTTCAAAAGAAAATAAAAACAGGAGCCCGCGGATAATATAATAAATAGCGCCCCCTTCATTTCCAGAGTGCAATGGTCCCATTCCAAATAAGGTATGAGACCGCCATGTGGTCTGTTCCCACCCCTTTCTGTTTGCCGCAACGAGGTCCTTCTCGTTGGTTTCACACATTTATTGTCATAATAAGCATGTCAAAAATATAATTTTTTGATGTTTATGCCTCTCATTCTCTCTTCATAAAAATTTATTTTGCTTACAGGGGCACCCCTACTATTCTATTACTGTAATGCACCATATGTACGAAAAGCATACATATGGTTGTTGCCTCTCAAGAAGTGAGGTGGTTGCCTGTGAAGAGAGGATAATTGTTACTCAGAGCAATAAGCTACTGGTAGGTAAAACTGAGCAAATGTTTGTACATAATCTGTTAAGTGTGGAGTGCTAATATGAAGTGACTCACCTGTCTTTTCTGTGTCCTCTCCAGGGTGTTTGGACAAATACTGTCCTGGGGGTCCAGACACCATTTATAGGTTCTGGGAGAGGCCATTGAAAAGTGTGTGTGTGTGGGGCGGGGGAATTGTTTATGGGTTTTGTGATGTTTCATTATGGTGTAATGATAAAACATAAAATATTTATAAAAAGTAAGTGGAAATGTTTGTATTCAGTAAAAGGTATTTTATGTAAATAGGGGGAGATTGATGAATTGATATCCCCTTGTGAATCAAAAGTGATTTGGTCCATCACAGCTGGGACTATTTAAGGCTGCAATTTCAACTGTGAAGTGATTTATTGATGCTGTGTGAAGAATATACCACTGCTGTTTCCACCCGACTCTGCCTCAACTTTTCATCCTCATTGTAAAATCCAACCGCAAAAGGCCACCTTGTTACAGGCCCATATTTTAAAAAATTGCTAACATCGCCTGGTAGAGATGGGCAATACCAGGAAATTTGTTATCGATCTGATACCAACTACATTCAGGGCCAGTATAAGCTTCGTAGATCCAAAGGATCCAAAAGACCTAGGATAGAATTTTGGCAAACATTATACATGACAACAAAATACTTTATAACAATCAACATTTCTGTTTAGAAACAATGAAACAGTAACAAAACAAAGTTTCCCTTAACATTAGGAAAATAAATTATGAGGCAGAAAATGAGAGATCAAAATACAAAATTAAAATTATCCCCTCACTGGATATCTTTTCTAGTTCTTTGTTTATTTTCTCAAATAGAATTGTTCTTAGGACAAACAATAAAAAAATAAGGATTTTTTTTTTCTTTCAGTGAAATTCAGTTTTTCTCCTGAGATTGAAGGCTGACAAACTATAATATAACAAAATTAACACACCACAATACAGTAAACAGTTTCAGACTTATTTTGATTTTCAAGTCAAACAAGACAATAAAATATCACAGCAAATGTGGAATTTCTTCCCTTCAGTACACTTCCAAAGTTTCTTCCCCAACTCTTTTTCACTCACAGCTCAATCTGCTGTGTCTAACACTGTGTGTGGTAGTATTTTCTTTCTTTCTCTTAGATGGCGCCGGCACAGCTGGCTGCTTGCAGACGCAGCTCCCGTGGTGTGTGTGTTAATCTGTGTATATTTGCTGTAACCGATTAAGGATCCATGCTTAAAGAACCCATAGATCCTCAGTTAAGATTTTCACAATGGCTGGATGTGGTTCTATCGCTGTTCTCCGCGTTCTTCTGCTACTTTTTCTACTCTTTGTTACGGAGAACCTCACCGAACGGAGTAGCGGCATTGTTTACTCGCGTGAACAGCTGATTGCGCTGTGTAAGCCTCTGCTGCGGTCCAGAGACAGGCCTGTGGTCCCAGAGGAGTTACGGAGGAGACGACGGGGCTGCAGGTCTGGAGTTAAACGGAGGGAGAAGAGGAGACAGCACAAACCAGCGGTACCGGCGATTATTGTGGGGAACGTGAGGTCTTTGGGGAATAAGACAGACGAACTCACGGCGCTGGTTAGGACCCAGAAGGAGTACATGGAGTGCAGTATCTTCTGCTTCACGGAAACCTGGCTACACTCGCTTATTCCAGACTACAGCGTGGAGGTCCCTGGATTTTCCTTGGTGCGGGGGGCAGGGGAAAGGGACTTTTCCAAGAGTCGGAAGAAGAGGGGCGGCGGGATTGCACTTATGTGAGTGAGAGGTGGTGTAATCCCGGTCATGTTAACGTGAAGGAACAGATTGTAGCCCGGACATTGAACTTCTGGCTGTGGGAATGCGGCCGTATTATTTACCGAGGGAGTTTACGTCCGCCATTTTGATTGCTGTTTACATTCCCCCCATCAGCTGATGCAGCGGTGGCCTGTGACGTCATCAGCTCTGACACAGCCAAACTCCAGACTCAACACCCGGACGTTGTTATTGTGTCTTGTCTCTTGTCTTGTCTCTATGCTGTAACTGCGAAGTAATTTCCCTGCTGGTGTAACCGGGTTCTGCTTCACTCCACTGTACCAGGCCGACCCCAGTAACCCCTCGACTCTGCGTTGATTTTTAAATGAAGACGAGAAGTTTCTGGTTGTTCAGGCAGTTTATTTCCTGAATATGAGGAGTTCAAATCAGTGCAACAGCTCCGCTTCATTCAGCACACTCTCGTGCAGCTTTCACAGACTGGCACTGAGTACAGTAAAGCATTGATATTTTCAATGTACATTGAAGAATAAAATAATAAATGATGTACCTGAATGGGAACATATGGGGAGTTCAAATCAGTGCAACGGCTCCGCTTCATTCAGCACACTGCAACAGAGCGTTAAGTTAGCCTTTAGCTTAGCACATGAAGTGTTTGATAATTTTAACTAAACTAAAACTACAAAAATTGGTGCTAGGCACACATCTAGTAATTAATAAATTTCACACTATTTGTCCAAGTTAATAAAAATGATGTTGCTAACACGTTTCTACAGTGTGCTGAAAAACGCAACTCACCTCTCGTGCAGCTTTCACAGACTGGCACTGAGTACAGGAGCCAGCAACATTTAACCAGCCACACTAAGAGGGGGGCGCTATTTCCCCATTGCACTGATCCATATAAGGCAAGTGGGATTCTACAACTTAAACCTAAACACTGTTACACTGGGATGAATAAAGTATGTCTATTCTATTCTATTCTATTCTATTTTCAGACATGTCTTCATCATGTTAGCCAAGTCATCATAAAGTTCCCACACTCACGGAGCTCTCCGGCACTATGCAGTGTAATGTCCCAGGCCATCTTTGGTCAAGCTTCCCTACAAAGCAATGTCTGCTCGCAAAGTAAATTTTTTTCCTTGGAAAATCATAATGGAGGGAAATTCACTCAAGGTAAATTCAGGTGGATTTGCAAAGTCAGTGTCAATCCATGCTATTTCTCCAATGCTGTAGGTATGAGAAACGGTCCCTGCGCAGATAACATTTCCTGAGGTGCTGGCTCCTGTTTTGAATTCAGCTGGACATTCTGATTCATTCTGTAGAGGTCGGAGGCAGGTAGACTGTAGAAGGAAGAGTCCTTTTTCTACTGAAGAGTCAATCAGAGTAATGCCAAAATTCTTCAAAATAGAAATGTCAGGAAAAACAAATGTTACTTCCCTGGTTGTTCAGAATTTTGAGATAAACGCTTGATACATTTCTCATTGTCTTCCCAATAACAGTGGCAATATTGCACTGGGCATCGATTTGGTGGGTGCCAGTGTAACCTCGATAATCGTGATAGCTCAGTTCAACTCAGTTCTGCGTTGTGTGAATAAGGGCCAGGAGACAGGATGAGATGAAATGATTTTTATCTGTATGGAACAGAATAACGACTGATCAGGAATCAGGTTCATCACAGCGGGTACAGCACCTCGCGCTCATCTCTCATGAACTGGCCAACGGGCGTATTTAATACATTAATATTAGACAGAAATACAAAGAAATAAAGCAATATGTACCTGCAGGGGCGCAACTCCATATTTTTGTGGTGGATGCGAACATATCTTCGGCGCCCCCCCATATATCGAATGATGACTGAGGCCTGCTCTTGCTTTGAAATATCAGGTGTGCAGTCCAGTTCCACTGCAAAGTACTTAGAGGACTTGATCTTGGCAGATATTTTACTCAAAACACACTCTGATATTGAATCTAAAAATTCATTCTGAGTGCACCATGTCAGATATCCAGTGGTTTGTTTGGAGACAGCCTTTCTAAGATGCTCTGCCAGTGTTACATCATATCGCGCTATGAGCTCAAGGATTCCCAGAAAATTTCCATTTTTAGGATTTCCTAACTGAGAATTTTTCCCCCTTAGTGGCAAGTTTCTCTCTGCAAGGAAAAGTATGCAGTCGATAACTCTAGTCAACACACTTCTCCAGTGTGCTTTTTCAGCTGCCATGGTTTTCTGCAGTTCACTATCAATAGTTTTACCTAGACGTAAGCGAGATGCCATTTCTTTCCACGTCAGATAAGCATTTATGTGAGAACTACTGGTTTCATGGTGCTTCAGTGTTTTTGAAAGACATCGCCAGTTATTATACCCCTCCACAAGGCATGTGTCAAGAACTTTAGCTTCACCAAAAAGCTTACATGCAAAACAATAGACTCTGTTAGTATTTTTAGAATACAGTAACCAATCTCGTTCAACTTTCTCTCCATTAGACAGTAAACGAAAACAGTATGCTTTGGAAAAACACCTCTTATTCTTCTCTGATCTTGGATATGGACCATCAGAAACTTTCTGTGGGCCATTTACAACCATGTACTACCTAAATGTGTCCCCCATTTTGTGTGGTAAAGGCCATTCAGATGGTTCTTCTGAATAAAGCCTTGTCTCGGCTCTCTCCTCCGCAGCTCTGTGCTTCTCTCTCTCTTCATCATCTAGTCCTCTCTGCTCTTCCTCTCCCTCATCTGCACCTTTCTGTTTCTCATTCTCCTTTCTCGTGGTTGACTCACCATGACTGCCTGCACTAATTTTCCCCAAAAAAGAACACGATCAAAGATGGTCATCAGAAACTCAAACCATCATGGTATATAGGTTTTTGTTGCTTTCCTAATGCCTACCTGATCTCATCACTTGTCTCCTCTATCACTGACCTCATGTCTGTCTCCTTCATCCCTTGTCTGTGGTGTTCTCCACTAAGTCATGTGGTCAAAAAAGCATTATTAGTTGTAAAAATTACAGATCTTACCGCTTTTAAAAATAATGTTTAAAAATTTGTGCTTGAGATGGACTAGTTGCTCCCTCACTTCCACCTGCATTAGACCAACCTGTTGCCTTCCCCTGTCTGTCCTGATTCTTCCTCTTTCATCATCTTCTCTTCTTTCTCTCCACCATCACAGCTGAATGACATCAATTTTGTGTTAAATAGGCTTAAAAAATACAGCAGTCAAACTACAATAGAAATTAAACTTTAATTTAAATCATCTCCTTGTTGGATAACAGTTACTGATTGGACATTACATCTGATCTGACTTATCAGATACATCACAACACCACTGTAGTGGTATTGAATAAGACATTTAAACTCAAGTGTCCCCCTGCCAAAAAGGTTGGTAAAATAAGTCACCAACCTTTTTGAGTTTAAGGGCTTTAGTGACTCTGATGACTAATTTGTCTGATACACGCATGAACTTGAACAACTCATCTTTAATTAAAGAATCCATAATATATATATGAGTGAAAAAATGCACCCAGGAGGGCTAAGTGTTGGACCATAGCTGGGCACTGCCGCCACAGCAGCTTTAGCTTTCCTGTGTTAATATTTCCTGAGTTTTATTTCGGTCATTCTTACTTAGTGCGCGGTTATGTGTCTGTGACAGGTTTATGTATCAGATATTCATAGAAATACAAAACAAATCGCGTCCCTTAATGGTTTAATAGGGGAGGCAACTTTTAACAGCCAAATATGGGACGATTCCGTATTAGGCTAGCTGCTAGCTTTAGCTAACTTGATTATTTACAACCCTCCTGTCCTGCTAATACACTGACGGTACTTACCTACTATCTTTCAACCACATTGAAAGGCTTTTTTTCATCCCGCCAACATCTTTATCCTTCTCCCTTTTCCTTTTTCTGTTTTGCGCCCCGGACAGCTTTTTTTTCTGCCGCTCCATTTTGTCAAGTGCACTACGAGTGGTAGTCTAAAATAAAAAAAATAAAATAAATAAAAAAAACGCGCCTGCATACTCTTAGGGGTGCGTGCACAGCCACCTGCATGGGAGGAGCAGAGGGGCGCCTAATCAGTGCTGTTCCCCTGTTATTGATCATTTCATTCTGTTAATTATAGAAAATGCCAACAAGAAAAAAACATTTTTCGAGACGGGGTTTTGGCGCCCCCTCTAGTGCAGCGCCCCTATGCGTTGCATACCCTGCATACCCACTTTTTGCGCCACTGTGTACCTGTATGGAACAGAATAACGACTGATCAGGAATCAGGTTCATCACAGCGGGTACAGCACCTTACGAGGAATAGCATTTCATCTTAGCATCAAGCTAACGTAACATTTTACCACAGTGTTAAACTCAGTGAACCTACCTCGCGCTCATCTCTCATGAACTGGCAACAAGATATCTGTGTTCAGCATATTTAACACTGCCAACCACCAGGAGGGGGTGCTGTTTCACCCATTACACATGAACCCAAACTTGGAAGTAATGACAAGTGGAATTCTATACAACATTAACTATGTTACACCAGACCTTAACTGTGTTTTTGCAAATATTGAACTAAGCAGATCTGCCCTCTGCAAGTATGTCTTTGGGGTCACACCATCTGTAGCTATGGATTTCACCAACTGCAAGAGTGTGTTGTCTAGGGTGACCATATTTTACTTTTTGAAAACCATGACAACCTGCGGGGGGGGGGGGGGGGGGGGGGGGGGGTTGGTGAAACCAGAACGCATTGGAGCGGGGGGAAAGGGGGGCGGGCGCTATAAAAGCGGGGAAACTCCATACATTTGCGCTTTTTCATGTTGTTGGCGCACTGACAGCCACGCTATCTATCTTCTGATTAAGAACAGGGCTGCCCACACTGACTCGGCTCAGGGATTACGTCACACGCAGCGCCGTGCGCAGTGCCCTAGTGCCTGTAAATTTAATGGTCCAATGAAGGAAATTTTAAAAACAGAACATTTCCTCACTTTCTCAAAAAAACCCGGGACGCCCGGGACAGGACGTGAAATACGGACATGTCCCGGGAAATACGGACGTTTGGTCACCCTAGTGTTGTCACTGTCATTTATGACAAAATTTTGAAATGCAGAGCTGTCACTGAAAGCACAGCATAAGTACTGACAAAAGGCATCAAAGGATCAGGTGTTTGACACAGAGCGCGACAATTTCCCAACTTTAACATTCTGATGCATGTTTCCATTTTTTAATTATCCCACTTTCAACCTTTTGGCCCCAGAAGATGGATCTGCATGAAGCAATTCATTGCAAGAAGTTAGGAATGAAGTCCTCTTCATTTAGAAGAATTTGTCCTCTCCACTCTCCACTCTCCGCTGGGACTGAGCAGTTGTCTCCCCTCAGAACACCTTGATATAAGAAGATGTAGCCAGATGTACCATTTGGTCATGCCAATATTCTGACAACTGAGCCAGCTGCATCAACGCAACACTACTGAGGGACATGTTCTGGTCAATGCCTTATACACATGTATCTGAGTTGGACTCCAATAGTGACAGAAACATTTATCCAGACCAATATCTCTTATACTGGCGCTGTTAGGTGTGCTATACTTTAATAACTGCAAAGATAGAGAGGGTTCTTTGTCACCTAATGCCAAATCTTTTGTCTTCTGCTTGGTTTTTCGTAGGGTTGCCAAGTTTGCAAGGTGACTTGGTTCAAGATCTCCAATATCCATCAAATCTGATGCCTTGCTGACCTCCATACAGCAGGTTCCATCCTGCTCTCACACAGCTCTTTTGAAACCCGTGCACAAAGGGTTCCTGACACGAATTTCTTGGACTGGTCAGTGTGCAGGGAGATATCAGTGTCTTCGATGGAACACTGGAGCACCATTGGACTGTTGACCATTGGCTCTCTGTCATATGTAATTTAACATTGCCTTGACACTCTTCATAGAGCCTTTGATATCTATGTAGTTACTAGTGACAGTTGGATAAACCCCTGCTCCTTGGAATACAAATGTACATGTGCTTTTCACCTTTTTCCAGACCAGATCGTTACTTATATGACTCCAAGTGCCACGTTTTTAAATTGTGTACTCCATTTTGCCAGATGACAAAAACATGTCATTGTATTCGACTTTTTCCTGGTATAAATTTAATCCATTCTTCAAATGGAATTTCAAGCTGAAAATCTAAAAATTGTCCAGGAGAAGCGGTGCCTGAGTCAAACACATGCATGTGTTTGATTCTTGTAACCCAGTGTTTTGGAAATGTTCCCAAAGTTACAGACTACTTGTGCTTGACCTTTCAAAGGATAGCGTTTACCTTCAAACCTCATGCACCACAACTTGACAAGAGGTCTAAATATTACAACTATTCTTCTATAGTGAATTATGAAATGGTGCTTTGGGATTAAGAGCCTCTTTGGGTACAATGTTTTAAATAAATTATGGTGGTCTATTATCAACTGCTTCAAAACCACTCCCAGTCTTTTTGTAACTACAGGTGTAAGTATTATGCTGCATATTTCCCTAAGAAGAGTTTCCAATGTAAGCTATGTAGACTAACATGGTCCCCCAGAATTTGACAAGATTTTAATTTGTCCTTAGATTTTGTCCTTAGCCATAATTAAAGCTCAATATTTTGTTGTTGAGCTGTTCTAATGTAAGTACTTTAGTTTTACTTCCAATAGGGCAACACTTTCTAGCACATCATGCATGATGTCTACACTTGTCTACCCTCTATAACATGAAAATATAGAAGTCAATTTAACCCACCTGCAGTCTTAAGAGATGGGGTTAGTACACGGGTGTATATATATATATATATATATATATATATATATATCCTCTACCAGAGGCCTGGGAGCTTGAGGGTTCTGCGCAGTATCTTGGCTGTGCCAAGGACTGCACATTTCTGGACTGAGATGTCTGATGTTGTTCCTGGGATCTGTTGTAGCCATTGGTCCAGTTTGGGGGTGACTGCCCCGAGGGCCCCGATGACCACAGGCACCACTGCGGTCTTCACCTTCCAGGCCTTCTCCAGTTCCTCCCTGAGGCCCTGGTATTTCTCTAGTTTCTCATGCTCCTTTTTCCTGATGTTGCAGTCGCTTGGTATTGCTACATCTACCACAATGGCTTTCCTCTGTTGTTTATCCACTACGACAATGTCTGGTTGGTTCGCCATTACCATTTTGTCTGTTTGGATCTGGAAGTCCCACAGGATCTTAGCTCTGGCGTTCTCCGTCACCTTTGGGGTTGTTTCCCACTTTGATCTCGGGGTTTCCAGTCCATATTCTGCACAGATGTTTCTGTACACTATGCCTGCAACTTGGTTATGTCGTTCCATGTACGCTTTCCCTGCCAGTATCTTGCAGCCTGCTGTTATGTGCTGGACTGTCTCAGGGGCCTCCTTGCACAACCTACACCTTGGGTCTTGTCTGGTGTGGTAGATCTGGGCCTCTATTGCTCTGGTGTTTAGGGCCTGTTCCTGGGCGGCCAGGATGAGGGCCTCTGTGCTGTCCTTGAGTCCAGCTTTTTCCAGCCATTGGTAGGATTTACTGATATCAGCCACTTGGGTTATTTGCTGGTGGTACATCCCATGTAGGGGCTTGTCCTCCCATGATGGTATCCAGAGGTGTGACCAAGTCACTGTGTTGCAAGTCTCAAGTAAGTCTCAAGTCTTTGTCCTCAAGTCCGAGTCAAGTCTCAAGTAAAGACAGGCAAAAGTCGAGTCAAGTCTCAAGTCAGGAACCTTTAATTTCAAGTCATTTCGAGTCGTTTTTATTTTTTTTATTTGCAATTATACATAAAATTCAAATAATAGACCATTTGTTCGTTTTAAAATATGTATTTATCTCAAATGATAGAACATGTGTAGCTGAACACAAAGTATAAAAACATTTTTAAATTGGACCACTTTATTGCGCAGTTCTGTTAAACTTGATATTCAATGAAAAAAAAGACGAAAATGCTGACATTTCCACAGCACAATACAAAGAACCATAACAGCAGTTTTTTCCTCTTTTTTCTGACCTGTCAAAACAATATATTGTCAATATAATTTCCCAACGTAGATGTCTTCAAATACACCAACCATCCTTAGATGATACTAGACCCGGCTCATCATCATGATGGGACAGAGAGACTCTGTTCCCTGTGTTCAGGTCCAGAATCTGCTTTCTGTTCCGGAGCCCCGCTCACTATCCACCGGCTTCCTGAGCTAACACGGTGCACATTATTTGTGGAGGCATTTGAAGGACCGGATTTATGGTAAATAATCACCAATTTAACCCGGAGTACACATGCTAACACGAAGTTAGCTAAAGTCAACTATCTTACAGCAAAAGAAAAGTGCCACCTACCGATTCTCGTGAAGCTTCAAATGCCGGACAAAGTTGGACGTCGTGGCATCTCCATCCGATATTCTCTTCTTGCATGTTTTGCAAGTTGCAGTTCGTTTTTTAGTCGAAAGTTCATAACCTATGTAATGCTGTAATGCCAAAAGAAATTACTCGCGGAAGCATATTCGAGCGGTTACTTCGTATTTCGTTCCCTGAGCTCTGTAGCTTTGCCGCGTTTTTTTAAACGTCCAAATCCTGTTAATCTGATTGGTTGTGCTGCAGCTACGTACACATACATACATAAGGAGAGAGGAAAACCATAGTGGCGGTTTGCGCATATTGATACGGAATGAGTGAAATTAATTAATGACGCCACTTTATAAATAATGTGTTTTAAATTTAAGACTTTGAGTAAAAAATATCAAGTCTTTTCAAGTAAACAGCTTCAAGTCGAGTCAAGTCCCAAGTCAATGGCATGAAAGTCAAAGTCAAGTCCGAGTCTTTCAGCATTTTTTCAAGTCAAGTCTCAAGTCGTGATTTTAACGACTCGAGTCTGACTCGAGTCCCCACCTCTGATGGTATCTCTGGCACCTCAACCTCCGTTCCCTGTTGTCTGAGATATTCACTGAGCACATTGTCTGTTGAGGCTTTGTCCCTGATGTATTTATGGATCTTAGTTGTTTCGTCCTGGACTGTGGTTCTCACACTCACTAGTCCTCTGCCTCCTTCCTTGCGGCTCGTGTACAGCCGCAAGGAAGGAGGCAGAGGACTAGTATAATAATAAATAATAAATTCCCTTCTCACCCACCGCGGGTGGTTCTTATCCTCTGAGCTCGGGTCCTCTACCAGAGGCCTGGGAGCTTGAGGGTTCTGCGCAGTATCTTGGCTGTGCCAAGGATTGCACATTTCTGGACTGAGATGTCTGATGTTGTTCCTGGGATCTGTTGTAGCCATTGGTCCAGTTTGGGGGTGACTGCCCCGAGGGCCCCGATGACCACAGGCACCACTGTGGTCTTCACCTTCCAGGCCCTCTCCAGTTCCTCCCTGAGGCCCTGGTATTTCTCTAGTTTCTCGTGCTCCTTTTTCCTGATGTTGTAGTCGCTTGGTATTGCTACATCTACCACAACGGCTTTCCTCTGTTGTTTATCCACTACGACAATGTCTGGTTGGTTCGCCATTACCATTTTGTCTGTCTGGATCTGGAAGTCCCACAGGATCTTAGCTCTGGCGTTCTCCGTCACCTTTGGGGGTGTTTCCCACTTTGATCTTGGGGTTTCCAGTCCATATTCTGCACAGATGTTTCTGTACACTATGCCTGCAACTTGGTTATGTCGTTCCATGTACGCTTTCCCTGCCAGTATCTTGCAGCCTGCTGTCATGTGCTGGACTGTCTCAGGGGCCTCCTTGCACAACCTACACCTTGGGTCTTGTCTGGTGTGGTAGATCTGGGCCTCTATTGCTCTGGTGTTTAGGGCCTGTTCCTGGGCGGTGTCGAGAAAACTGGTATGGGGTTTGAGATCTATCCAGGTACACGCAGAAAAAGGTGCATGAAGGCCTGAAAGAAATAAAGCAATCTTGTGTTTTGATTTATAATGATTAAGTTGGACATGTATGAGTACAATTGGTAAAATGACTGTGTATAAGTAGTCACTGAATGGTTCTGAAATGTATGAATAATGATCTGTAATGAGATAACAACAATGAAATGAATATGTTTGATGATTTATAATAAGTGAAAGAAATGATTAATGCTTAATGAAAATCTGCAAATAGTTTATAATATTTGACTGTGTTTAATAATTAATCAGAGAAAAGGGTGAGTGAAAAGAGAAGGGGAACTTGTGAGTTCCTGCTGTCGCAAGCAGTTCTGAACAGATGGCCAGACGCACAGGATGGGTGGGGCGGTATGGTTGGCTAAGATCAACACGCTGAGGGAAGGACGGGACTTTCCACCTCAGTCAGCAGACAGGAGGGGCCGACGGGGGTTTCTGCGAGGAAACCACGTAAACTAAACCTCCCCATACACATGCATGGCAGAGAAACGTATAAAAGCAGACGGAAAAGGAGAAGTTCTTGTTCTTTGTCCTCGGCGCTGAAGGAGTCGAAACGGAGAAGCAGAGGAAACAGCTACGGACCGCACCCTGGAACCACGGGAGACTTGATACTCAGCGCCGCCAAGGAGGGACAAGTTCCGGACGCCCAAGCCCGAGTTCCTGATTCGGCCATCGGTCTTGCCTCCACCCCGAATACATTGCAACAGACTTGGAGAAAAGACAAAGTTCCCGGAGGGATAAAGAGCTGGGTTTAAAGGATTTGAACCCGTTCTACTTTGCTACTATTCTAAGGAGGATTTTTCCGCACAAGGATAAAGACTCCGTCCAAGGAATCTGGACGTCTCTGCTGCCAAGATTCACCATCAACTGGGTGTGAGTTGCCTCTGCTCCATAAAATTCCATCTCAGAAACAGTGACATAGGTTAGGGAAAGGAGACAGCATGGTATAGTTATACATGTGGACCTTATTATACTGTTCTCAAATTTATGTACAATTGATTATTGATTTGTATGTCACATATTCCTGCTTAAGCTTGCTTAATAAAATTCATACTCTAAAATTCTAATGAGGTTGGTGGACATTGGAATTAATCGAGTCATGTAATCATTCTTCAGTTCTTCTAATAAAGGTAAAATTAATGTACATGGTTCTAGTAAAGAGGAGGCTTCATAATTTCCTTTGGCGAGAGTAAAATAATGACCCAGGGACTTACATCCAAGTCACTAAATTTAGTCTAGCCGGTTCCAAGAGCGAGTTATATTTTAGAAAGCGAGCTACCGTTAACAGAAGTGGTTATTGGAATTATGCAGCTGTGAGGGCTACTCAGCTGATTGTTTCTTAACTGAAAAGGGTCGTAACTTCTGGATTGGAGGTAGTTAGAGCTAGACGAATCGCTTTCGACACCAGTTTGAATAGATTATCTCTTATAGATCTCATTTAGGGTAATACCCAGGTCTTAGAGATTTTCCGGACCTGTTAGACAGAGAACTGGTCAGTAGTCAGCCCCGGAGGGTTGTGATGAAGTGGGTGGGGCTAGCTATTGCAGGATAACGGACAGCAGCCAGGATGAGGGCCTCTGTGCTGTTCTTGAGTCCAGCTTTTTCCAGCCATTGGTAGGATTTACTGATATCAGCCACTTGGATTATTTGCTGGTGGTACATCCCATGTAGGGGCTTGTCCTCCCATGATGGTATCTCTGGCACCTCAACCTCCGTTCCCTGTTGTCTGAGATATTCACTGAGCACATTGTCTGTTGAGGCTTTGTCCCTGATGTATTTATGGATCTTAGTTGTTTCGTCCTGGACTGTGGTTCTCACACTCACTAGTCCTCTGCCTCCTTCCTTGCGGCTCGTGTATAGTCTCAGGGTGCTGGATTTGGGATGGAATCCTCCATGCATTGTTAGTAGTTTTCTAGTCTTAATATCAGTGGCTTTTATCTCCTCCTTTGGCCAGCTAATTATTCCAGCAGGGTATCTGATTACTGGCAGGGCATAGCTGTTTATTGCGCGGATTTTGTTCTTGCCATTGAGCTGGCTTCTCAGGACTTGCCTTATTCGTTGGAGGTATTTAGCTGTGGCTCCTTTCCTTGTGACTTCATCGAGGTTGCCATTTGCTTGTGGTATACCTAGGTACTTGTAACTGTCCTCTATGTCTGCTATTGTTCCTTCTCGGAGCGAGACCCCTTCTGTGCGGATGACCTTCCCCCTCTTTGTGATCAGCCGACCACACTTCTCTAGTCCGAATGACATCCCAATGTCCGTGCTGTAGATCCTGGTGGTGTGGATCAGTGAGTCGATGTCTCGCTCACTCTTGGCATACAGCTTGATGTCATCCATGTAGAGAAGGTGACTGATGTTGGCCCCATTTTTGAGTCGGTATCCGTAGCCAGTCTTGTTGATAATTTGGCTGAGGGGGTTCAGGCCTATGCAGAACAGTAGCGGGGACAGAGCATCTCCTTGGTATATGCCACATTTGATGGACACTTGTGCAACTGGTTTCCAGTTGGCTTCAAGGGTGGTTTTCCACAGCTTCATCGAGTTTGCAATGAAGGCTCTCAGAGTCCTGTTGATGTTATACATCTCTAAGCATTCAATGATCCAAGTATGCGGCATTGAGTCATAGGCTTTCTTGTAATCAATCCAAGCCATGCACAGGTTGGTGTGTCGGGTTTTGCAGTCTCGGGCAACTGTGCGGTCTACAAGGAGTTGGTGTTTGGCTCCTCTGCTATTTACACTGATACCTTTCTGTGCCGTGCTCATGTGTTTATCCATGTGTTTGCTTATCTTGGCCGCTATGATGCCTGACATGAGCTTCCATGTTGTGGAGAGGCAGGTTATTGGTCGGTAGTTGGGTGGGACTGGACCCTTTGATGGATCCTTCTGGATTAGGATTGTCCGCCCTTCAGTTAACCATTCAGGGTGAGTCCCACTTTGTAGCAGCTGGTTCATTTGGTCTGCCAGTCGCTCATGGAGGGCAGTGAGTTTCTTTAGCCAGTAGGCATGGATCATGTCAGGCCCTGGTGCTGTCCAGTTTTTCATACCTGAGACTCTTTCTTGGACGTCTGTCACAGTGATGGTTACCAAGGCTTGCTCAGGGAGGTTATTATGGTCCTCTCGTAGAGAGATCAACCACTGTGCATTGCTGTTGTGGGACGCTTCCCTTTCCCATATGCCTTTCCAGTATTGTTCAGTACTGGATTCATTCTCCCTTGTGTATCTCTTTAGGCGGCTGGCCAAGGCTTGGAGCCTCTGTTTGGCAGTTTCGAGTGCTTCAGGTATGGGCATCTGCCTGTACTTTCTGGGTACTGGTCTTTTCATTGTACCCTTGTGGAGCTCTGACAGTTGGCTCACTTCTTTCCTTGTTACCTTGATTTTAGCCTCTAACCGTCTTTTCCATGGTGGGTGTTGGGTCTCATGGCTGCTCTTATAGCCAAGTGTCTCAAGGATCACTGATGCTGAGTTGTAGATCAGCTCATTGGTTTCTGTTATGGTGTTGGTAGGGATTGTTCTCAATGCTGCATTCACATTCTCAATGATCTCTGATGGTACTTCACTCAGCCGTTGTAATTGGCGCCGAGGAGGTCTGGTTGTCATTCGGGTCATGATTTTCTCTCTCAGGTATGTATATATATATATATATATGTAATAATTTCTGTCATAATATCAAAAACGCACAATTTCACTATGAATTGATTTGTTTTTACAATAATATATATTTGATAATGTATGTAGACATTATTTTATGGATAAAAAGAAAAGAAATTGCACTTGGCGACCCCTGGTGGCCTCGGTAGGCACCGCACGCTTCTCCGGTAACATGAGCTACCGTGCAATGTGCAGTGGGCATCCAAACGTCCAAAGCTCCCGTCAGAAGTTAAGTAAGAAAACCAATGTCTCAGAAAAGGACTTATCATTCAGGGAGGGAGAAAACAAAGAGGAAGAACAGAAAAAAGCCAAGATAAAGGTTTGTTTTAATGTGTCTTAGAATAGAATAGAATAGAATAGAATTACTTTATTCATCCCTGCAGGGAAATTATTTCGCAGTTACAACAGCATAGAGACAAGACACACAACAACCACTACTGAGTAGCAATTGTAGACAAAATAAAAATAAAATATAACATGCTGTCAATATAAAAAGCAGCTTAGAGTAGTCCTTGCAAAGATTCAAAAAATGCAGATACAGTATGTATATGTAAATATATGTACAGCAAGTGTGCCACAGTGCAGTTGTGCAAAATTGGACTGATTAGTGCAGAACAATGATTTAGCTTTTATTGTACAGTGAGATGGCATGTGGCAGGAAGGATTTCTTGCATCTGTCCCTACGACAGCGGAGCTGGAGCAGCCTATGTGAGAAGGTGCTCCGCTGTCTGTCCACTATGTGGTGGAGAGGCTGCTGTTTATTGTCCATAATAAACAGAACCTTCTTCAGTGTCCTCCTCTCCACCACAGTTTCCAGGGACTCCAGCCTTAGTCCCAGTACAGAGCCAGCTTTCCTGATGATTTTGTCTAGTCTATTAGAGTCGCTGGCTCTGATGCTGCTTCCCCAACACACAGCAGCAAAGAAGATGGCACCGGCAACAACACTGTAATAAAAGGTCTCCAACATCTTGCTGCACACATTGAAGGATCTCAGCTTCCTTAAAAAATAGAGTCTGCTCATCCCCTTCCTGCACACAGCGTCAGTGTTAGATGCCCAGTCCAGTCTGTTGCCGATTACAACTCCCAGGTATTTGTAATCCTCCACCTCCTCCACCACTTCCCCTTTGATCTTTAGTGGCCGTGAAGGTATCTTCTACCTTCTGAAGTCAATCACCATCTCTCTGGTCTTACTAATGTTGAGCTTCAGGTGATTCTGGTCAGACCACTCCACAAAGCTGTCCACCAGTGTCCTGTACTCCCCCTCCCCTCCATCCCCTATACACCCGACAACCGCTGAGTCATCAGAAACCTTCTGTAGGTGACATGACTCAGAGTTGTACTGGAAATCAGTGGTGTACAAGGTGAAGAGAAAGGGAGAAAGCACAGTTCCCTGTGGAGCTCCTACGTCACTGACCACCACATCAGACAGGACACTGTCCAGACGGACAAACTGTAGCCTGCCTGTCAAGTAGTCAGTCACCCAGGAGATCACTGAGTCGTTTGACACCCATCCTCCGCAGCTTCTCACCCAGCAGCAGAGGCTGGATGGTGTTGAAGGCACTGGAGAAATCTAAGAATGTGATTCTCACAGTGTCTCCTCCACCATCCAGGTGCGACAGTGCTCGTTGCAGCAGGAAGATGACGGCATCGTCAACTCCTAAGTGGGGCTGGTAGGTAAATTGCAGGGGGTCTAGAAACGTCCTCACCTGAGGCCTCAGCTGGGCCAGGACCAGTCTCTCCATGACCTTCATCATATGAGATGTGAGAGCAACTGGTCTGTAGTCCTCTGGGTCGGCTAGCCTTGGCTTCTTGGGAACAGGAACCACATGTGATGTCTTCCACCGCAGCGGGACTCTCTCCAGCCTCAAGCTCAGGTTGTACATGTGTGCCAGTACAGGGGCCAGCTGGATGGAGCAGGTCTTCAAGATCCGTGGTGTAATGCCATCAGGTCCTGCAGTCTACCCCTGGTGTAATCGCTCTAACTGTCTCTCAACCTGGCCTGTAGTCACCGTTAGCTGGGGGTAGGTGTTGTTGTCTGCAGTGGAGATGGGGGGGGGACTGAAGGAGAGGTGGTGTGCTGGAGAATGCCGGTAGTTGGATTGAACAACTTGGGGCAGTGTGGATGTGTGGGGGGCTGGTGGTGGTATGGGAGTAGCAGGAGGTGAGCTGAACCTGTTGAAAAACTGGTTGAACTGGTTTGCTCTATCCCGGCCCCTAGATATCTGTGTGTCCTTCCCCTTCATTCCAGCGATGTTCTTCATTCCTTTCCACACATCTCACACTGTTCTGCTCGAGTTTGGACTCAAGCTTCCTCCTGTAGTTGTCCTTGCATGTCTTGGTAATGTAATGTAATGTAAAAGATTTGTAAAGCTGCTAATAGAAAATTAGCTTGATAGCGACCTGGGACGGTCCAGTTCAACAGCCAAACATTTATGCTAGGGTCTTTGTGTTTGTGTGAAACTGAGTTTAAACTTTAAATGAGTCGATTCTCATGGTTGGCTATATTTCTGAGGTATTTTTGGCTTGAAAATGGCGTGTTTGATAACATTTGATAACAATAATTAAAACTTCTCATTGTTTGACATTGTCTAGTAAAATGCTTGTACGTCAGGCGACATCTGCTACATCGAGGAACTGCTCTATGCTGTAGTTGGGGATATGTTGTTTGCTGCTGAGCATAATCATTTTGTGGCTCAAACATGTTTACATCAACTTCTAAGTAATGTGGAACTTCTGTTAAAATCATCTGAAGGCTCAGAATCAGCCCAGTACCAATCCACATTCTCAGGGGAGAAAAGCTCACATGGTATAAATAAAAAATTTAGCTATTGGAGTAACGCTTAAGAGCAATTTATTTAATCAAAGACAGTCATTATTTATTTATCCTTCTTCATTTCTATCTTCATTTGTCTCAATCCCTCTTTCAATTTTTATCAACTGTATCTTTCTCTGTAATTATCAGGTTTATTTCCTTACCAAGTTCAGACAGTCAGATTATTTCCCCTGTTAAGGAAAAATGATTATTTTTGGTGCTTAATACAGTTAATCTTACGACATGTGTAAAGGTATAGCCAACACTCTTATTTGGAATAGTTTTGTGTTGAGCATTTGGGAAGGAGCTGAAATAGCAGGCATTCAGCCAAGCAGGGGCCTCCCCCACAGACAGAGCAATAAAATTTACATTCAAATGGGGAGAACTAAGGAAGTTTGGGGGAAGAGACGTCAGAGGTGTCTGTGAAATCTCATCTTAGGACTTTTGGCGTCAGGGATCTGCTCGTACCAGACAGAGATGAGCACTAAGTGGTCCGCCCTTTTGCTTAGACAAAAACCAGACACCTTTGCCATAAATGAGGGGAGTTTCCAAGTTTCTCTGAGGGCTGAGGGAGTTTCTAGTTGGTCAATGGGAGGAACGCCTTGGCTGCATAAATTAAATAGGGAAACACCTATTTGGTATAAAATTACGTACACAGAGCACGCCAAGAGAGAGACACAGCGGCCGCTAATTTTTGCCTTTTTTTGTCTTTGTTTTATGTTTGTTTGTCTTCCCCTTGTGTGTCTTTATTTTTATGAGAAAAATGCATATCTCTGTACCTCTGCAGCTTTGTTAATTGATTCATGCGTTGCTTTGTGTGGGATTAAACTCTGTGATCTGTGACGTCAACAGGCTTTGTTGTTGTTTCGTTTGAGCAGAACGCCGCCGCTCGTCGAGGATCCCGGAAAAAAAAATTAAAGAGGAAAGAGCCAAACATTTTGTCCAAAGCTAGCATTAAATTACCTCTTTTTTAACACCCCTCTGAGAGCCAAACTTGGTCAAAACTTTTATTCGGTGATGACTGGATTTAATGCAGGGCTAATTTGTACAGCCGGTCCTTCTCCATAGGAATAGGACAGTTCCTCCCGCTGCTGCTAGCTGGAAGCTAAAGTTGGTTCCGCTTTTTTAACTTCACATTCAGCGCGAGAGAGCAGAGCAGTCGCATTACTCGAGTAATGCTAGGGTGACCAGACGTCCTCTTTTTCCCGGACATGTCCTACTTTTCAGACCTAAAAAGATGTCCGGGGGGAATTTAAAAATCGTCCGGGATTTTGGACGGGATTTAACATTGTTAGGGTGACCAAACTTCCGTATTTCCCGGGACATGTCTGTATTTCACGTCCTGTCCAGGTGTTATGCCGAGAAGTGCATGCCTGCCGAAAATTGCATGCCCTGTCGCGGGAGCGTGCATCGCTCTAAACTCTCGCATATTGATGAGAAAACGGACTGAAATATGACCGAAGAGGACATTTTTGAAGATATTCGTAACATTATCACGTTTCTTAATCATGTAAGACATAAAACGGTGGGTTTTATTTCGCAGATTAATTGAAATAAATACGGTTTTTATACCTTTATTGAAACATCTGAGTCGAACGTTTTTCAGTCAGCGTCTGATGAAAATGTTCTCCGCAGATGGTTTGAAATTGTCCGATATTTCTTTTAACACAATGGCTTAAAGCATTACAAAACAGAAGCCCGTTGTGTAGAATATTTTATATCATCCTATAGTGTCTAGTCTATTAATGTAGGGGGGATGCATTTTAATTTCTGAGCCAGCCAATATTTGTATCCCCTGTCTATTGTCCTGTTGATATGAAACTTACAGAAGTAGCTCAGAGAACAAGTGTCATTACGTAGAAAAGGTAAAATCCCTCTTAACTCTTTATTTCTCCATTTTAGCAGGGGATGCATTTTTTGGCAAAGCCTATTATTAGCCTGCCGATATCTGCATGCCCTCTCTATTTTTCTCAAATATAATCCTATTGATATAAAACTCATCCCAGCAGTTCATAGAACAAGTTTGATTATGTAGAAAAAGTTATTCCACTCTTAACTCTTTATTTCTCCATTTTAGCAGGGGATGCATTTTACGGCAGAGCCTATTATTAGCCTGCCAAAATATGCATGCCCCCTCTATTTTTCTCAAATATAATCCTACTGATATGAAACTTATACCAGCAGTTCATAGAACATGTGTGATTATGTAGAAAAAGTTATTTCACTCTTAACTCTTTATTTCTCCATTTTAGCAGGGGATGCATTTTTTGGCAGAGCCTATTATTAGCCTGCCAAAATATGCATGCTCCCTCTATTTTCCTCAAATGTCATCCTATTGATATGACATTCATACCAGTAGCTAAGAGGATAAGTGTAATTATGTAGAAAAGGTAAAATCCCTCTTGACTCTTTATTTTTTCAAGTTAGGAGGGGGATGCATTTTTCGGCAATATCGAATTTGAGCCTGCCGATATTTGCATGCCATACCTATTTTCCCCAAATATCATCCTATTGATATAAAACTCATACCAGCAGTTAAGGGAACAAATGTGATTATGTAGAAAATGTTATTTCTTTATTATCGCTATTGCAAGGATACTGAAGGAAATAAATCTGACAATGCATCTTTGCTAAATGTAAAGCATGCACAAACCGTTTTTATTTTGGTTTAACATAAAAATTAAATCACTTTTTTTCATTAATTTCAACAAAAGAATATTCATAACAAAAATTTTTGGAAAACCAATTAAGTCAACAAAAATTATGTCACATGTTTAAACTGAAAATCCACTGAACTGCAGTCATTAAAGAATTAGATTGGTACAAACATAAAATCTATAAACACATTGCACAGCAGTAGTCTGTGTCGGTTTGTGGGACCTTAATGCAGCCTTGGTGGTACCACCAGTTGCATCTGTCACATGTGATCTGTAAATAAATAATACAAAATGGTCAAATAACAACATAAAGAATGTTTTTTTTAGTTCCTTATCTGTTTACTGAAGGTGATATTGGGTTTTGTCAACATAAAGCTTCTTCTTAATTATCAATATATGATTGGTAGAACTTTATTCCTGACATGTATGGAGGTAAAAAAATTCTAGGACCACAAGCAACTGTGTTTAATGTTTTACGACTGTACTTCATTTCAGTCCGTTTTCTCATCAATATGCGAGAGTTTAGAGCGATGCGCGCTCCCGCGACAGGGCATGCAATTTTCGGCAGGCATGCACTTCTCGGCATAACGTCCCGGGTTCTTTTTAGAAAGTGAGGAAATGTCCTGTTTTTTTTAATTTCCTTCATTGAACCATTAAATTTACAGGCACTAGGGCACTGCGCACGGCCCTGCGTGTCACGTAATCCCTGAGCCTCGTCAGTTCGGGCAGCCCTGTTCTTAATCAGAAGATAGTAGTGATGGGATTTTCGGCTCCTTTTCGAGATGCGGCTCTAATGGCTCTTCTTACTGTGGAGAGCCGGCTCTTTGGGCTCCCAAACGGCTCCCCATATATATTTTTGACATTATTAATTAATTAATAGCTTAAACCTAATTTTATAATATTTTGTTTTATTATTGACATTGTTAAGCACTTATGATGAGTAAAAATGCCGCATAACAATGCTATAGCAATACTGATGCGTGTGATGTCCGCATGTGCAGGTTGTTTGTCGAGCCTGCACGATAGGAAATGCTGACTTTGCACAGTCTGCACTCTGCCCTGGAGCTTGATGTAGCATTAAAATGAGTCCAAATCTTGCTCCGTTTTCTGTCACTCATTTATTTTCACCTATTCAGTTCTCACACTGACTCCCCTTCTTTCTGTGCTTCTTGACCGCTGAGTGAGTGTCTGTGCATAAACACCTGCCGACGAACGCTATACAGCTTGGCCAATTGCCTGCCGTTTCCACAAAAAAAGTGGAGATAAACTTTTTTTTCAGTGTTTTCCTGCCACATTATTAATTTAAACTATGTGTGATTGGTCAGATGTGTGGAGCACAGGCTTGACATGAGGGCAGTGGACCGACCGAGGGAAAAAAACTCTCCGCTCTAGCACTGACAGAAGAGCAAAACGCGAAGGAGAGGGAGAAGGAGGAGGAGAGACAGCGAGGCACCGCAGGACAAAAAAAAACGATGTGGGGAAAAACTATCGGCTCTGGCACTTGCAGAGCACAAGCACAACGACAGGGAGGCGGAGAGACAGCGATGTACTGTAGAAAAAAACCCGGCTCCCAAATAGGATCCTAAAACGGCTCCCATTGTGGAGCCGGTTCGTTCACTTCAAAGAGCCGGCTCTTAGAGCCGGATCGTTCGCGACCGACACATCACTAATTCGGACCTTATTCATTCACAAAATTACAAAGCATCTTTCGGGGCCCCCGAAGCGCAGGGGCCTCGGGCTGCAGCCCCAGTAAGCCCATGCTAAAAATCCGGGCTTGCATATTCACATAACAAAAAAAACAAAACAGTGTTTGACTTTATCAATATCTGCTTCTTTATGTATTTGACATTGGGTTGTGTAAACTTTCTTTGCAGTGTATAAAACAAGTTATGTGCTTTGGGCACATTGTAATTATTTTTGTCTATTTTTCTAGATTGTTATAGACTTTAGTTAAATGACTTTCTGTTTTCTCTTAATTTTTCTAGTTTGATTATTTTCTTATTTTTGGTAATTAATTTGATTACGTTAAGTTGTGGCTGTTGGTCCGCTTATAAATAGGCTGGGTTTCAGAGGTGGGGACTCGAGTCACATGACTTGGACTCGAGTCAGACTCGAGTCGTTAAAATCACGACTTGAGACTTGACTTGAAAAAATGCTGAAAGACTCGGACTTGACTTTGACTTTCATGCCATTGACTTGGGACTTGACTCGACTTGAAGCTGTTTACTTGAAAAGACTTGATATTTTTTACTCAAAGTCTTAAATTTAAAACACATTATTTATAAAGTGGCGTCATTAATTAATTTCACTCATTCCGTATCAATATGCGCAAACCGCCACTATGGTTTTCCTCTCTCCTTATGTATGTATGTGTACGTAGCTGCAGCACAACCAATCAGATTAACAGGATTTGGACGTTTAAAAAAACGCGGCAAAGCTACAGAGCTCAGGGAACGAAATACGAAGTAACCGCTCGAATATGCTTCCGCGAGTAATTTCTTTTGGCATTACAGCATTACATAGGTTATGAACTTTCGACTAAAAAACGAACTGCAACTTGCAAAACATGCAAGAAGAGAATATCGGATGGAGATGCCACGACGTCCAACTTTGTCCGGCATTTGAAGCTTCACGAGAATCGGTAGGTGGCACTTTTCTTTTGCTGTAAGATAGTTGACTTTAGCTAACTTCGTGTTAGCATGTGTACTCCGGGTTAAATTGGTGATTATTTACCATAAATCCGGTCCTTCAAATGCCTCCACAAATAATGTGCACCGTGTTAGCTCAGGAAGCCGGTGGATAGTGAGCGGGGCTCCGGAACAGAAAGCAGATTCTGGACCTGAACACAGGGAACAGAGTCTCTCTGTCCCATCATGATGATGAGCCGGGTCTAGTATCATCTAAGGATGGTTGGTGTATTTGAAGACATCTACGTTGGGAAATTATATTGACAATATATTGTTTTGACAGGTCAGAAAAAAGAGGAAAAAACTGCTGTTATGGTTCTTTGTATTGTGCTGTGGAAATGTCAGCATTTTCGTCTTTTTTTTCATTGAATATCAAGTTTAACAGAACTGCGCAATAAAGTGGTCCAATTTAAAAATGTTTTTATACTTTGTGTTCAGCTACACATGTTCTATCATTTGAGATAAATACATATTTTAAAACGAACAAATGGTCTATTATTTGAATTTTATGTATAATTGCAAATAAAAAAAATAAAAATAAAAACGACTCGAAATGACTTGAAATTAAAGGTTCCTGACTTGAGACTTGACTCGACTTTTGCCTGTCTTTACTTGAGACTTGACTCGGACTTGAGGACAAAGACTTGAGACTTACTTAAGACTTGCAACAAAGTGACTTGGTCACACCTCTGCTGGGTTTCCATGCATGTGAGAGACCCGCCCTTCCGCTCGCTCCACCACTACCACCGGGGATGTGTCCTGACGCGGTGCGCGCTCGTCTGCAATCTGTTGATTTTCATAAGGTCTCATGAAAAGTGTTTCATTTGTAATATTTACCAATATTTCCTAGCCAAGCATTTCAAAAATAAATAAAATAAACAATTTAATTCCCTTTCCAACCTTTGATAAGAAGTTGTTCCTACACCAAGGACAGGACTGGTGTTGTAAAGGCTGAGGAAGCTGCTGGACAGCAGAATTATAAAACTACAGACCTGAATGACCAGACTTGGCAAATAAAGCAACCAAAAACAAACGGTCTAATGAAACTTTCTTTATTCACATCATTTTCTACTCCAGCTATGTTAGAAATAAACATAATTATCAATCCTCTAGTTCCTATGTTGATCTCTCGTTTATCTGTACACGCTATTATTAAAAAAAAAGACTAGATAATACGCTTAAAAATCCAACAGTTTGAAGGTGTGGAGGCTTTGACAGTTTGAGAGGTTTCTGATTCATCAGTCCATCCCATCACCTCTAGCCTCTTCCACTCCAACTCTCTCCTGCCTTTTTTTTTTCTTTTTCTTGGTTTAAAAAAACAACAACAGAGGAAATCTGGCTACTGTGCCCAGAGCTCTGACAGGGGTTTAGACATTTGAAAAGCACTTTGACTGTACAGCTCACGCAGCACACAACAGGTCATATACAGAGCGGTGGGAAAAGAGGAAGAGTATACTGCTGGGGCACAATACACACACAATACAATGCCATCTGACAGAAAGTACCATTAAAAAGAAAATTTTTAAGCATTTCATAGAAACAAAAAGAGAGTAGTTGCAAACTTGGAGTAAACAAATCAAGCATATATACAGTGAGGTAAAACACATTGGTCTTCAATCAGAGGTATATTCTTTTTGATTAATTGACTTTTTCAATATGTTAATTGCTGTATGCTTTTCACAATATTTGTCAGCTTTTTGATGCCATTTATAAAGCTGTCAATGCAATCACACACAATTACATGCAATCCTGTCTTTCCAGG
The DNA here is from genome assembly GCF_001444195.1 of Xiphophorus couchianus. Classification (NCBI taxonomy): domain Eukaryota; kingdom Metazoa; phylum Chordata; class Actinopteri; order Cyprinodontiformes; family Poeciliidae; genus Xiphophorus; species Xiphophorus couchianus. Next base: position 4,878,991 of record NC_040235.1, on the reverse strand, counting down.
TGAAAAGTAAAACACTGATCAAACTTAGGCACCAAATAAAACATGATAAAGCTTTCAGCAATGCCTGGCACCACGCCGGCCTAACTGCAGCCCCACCTAATAACCCATGGCTCTCTGACAGAAACCACAAGGACAGAATGAAATGATCGCCGGCCCTGACTCGGCCTGAGTCACAGTGTGTCGACGGTGTTAGCATAGGTAGGCTGTTCGATCTGTGTGATCCGGAGGAACCCGACTCGCCCAGAGGTTGCATAAAAAAAAGACCCGTGCGGCAGACTGTTGTGAATGCCACTGTCTTTGGGCTGAGATTTGCAAGTTGTGCTTGTTGACTTGAGAGTGGCTGATATGTTCTTGACTGAGAGAAGTTGTCAGTGCGTAGTTTGAAGTTAGTTCATGTTCAGAGCCTCCATCGGTAGGGAAGGGAGAAGGCTTTCTGTGGCCTGAATGTTTGATTTGTTACCAGACTGATCTGCTTTATAGGGTTTAAATAACTAAACGACTCGGATAATGATTTTCCCGATATTTGTGCTGACGGATGCTTTACTCTCTTATATTGCATCTGATTTAGCCAACTGCTTCCAGTCATCCCAATATTTCCTGCTGCTGCCTATTCCACACAAATCAAGGACTGTACTGGATGACTTTCATCTAGTGATCAATTTTTCTTTTCCACACTAAATACCTAAATGTTCAAATATTGTGTGGCACTATTTTCAACAACCTGAATCTAATTAAGCATCTGCTTGACAGAAAAAAAACCAAAAGCATTTTCAAATAGTAAATTATCTGCTGAATTATAATGCAGAGAGAAACAGAGTATTGGTCATACAGGTAAACTGGATGCTTATTAACTATTTATTCTGAGCTACAAAGAAAAGCTGACTGGGTTTCTAGAAAATAAGGCTACGGCATTAGCTAATTAAAAGGAGGAAACATCCCAGTAATGTTGTGGGTCTTACAGAGGACTTCAGCCTGTCCAGTAACTGGGTCTCCAGTGAGCACACTCTGGGACCAAAGGCTTAAAGTTGGCATCAAAACAGAGGTAGCATCGGTAACATCAGTCAGTAACTGCGGACGTGCCAACTATGTTTCCAACAATCTGATGCAATGGCCAATTGTGTTTTTTCAAACTTGGTTTGAAAAAACACAATCACAGCTACAGCTCCTCTGGAAAGAATCCTATCTGTAAACCCTGACAAGCACACCAATTCAATTTTGAGCTAATCTAAACCTTAAAAGGGCAGTTAAGAAGAGTTGTGAGGAAAGGTTAGGAGTAGTTACCCTCCGTTAGGAATAGTTACTCCGACCTGCAGTAGATAGGATTCACCTCAGGTAGAATGAAGAGAAAGAAGTCTGGACAGTCTGGGAGATCATAACTCATCAGAATATCTTCTAACCAAAGTGAACTTTTACCCTCTTTAAACGATTCCAATCACATCATGCTAGAGGATTTAGAGTGCTTCTTTACAACTTGTGAGCTTTAGCAGTCTCAGCTACTAAAAATATCCATCTGGTGTTGGGATGAAATATTTAGAGTCCGTCCAACTGATCAAATATAATATTGACATGCAGAGGTTAAATGTCATGACACTTGAAGTATATGTACTACTAAATATTGTGTCATTTCAATCCTTTGAAATACTGCATGCATGATGTAGTAATTATGATTGGTACAGAAGTGTGTTTTGGGTGGAGTCCAAACTTCTTTTTCTTTTTCCAGATTCTGGTTGTTAAGAGTTATCTATAACAGGTTAGACACACAGGTTACAAACACTTCCCATTACATTATTTTAGAAAAGAAAAGCCTGAAGGCAGGGCTGCAGTGAGGCGGGGCCTTTGGTAGTTGGCAAATGTTAAAAGTCAATTGAAGAACATGGAATGACAAGATAGAAAGGCAATAAGGAACACAGGACAGAGAGATTCCTGTAAAAAGCAAAACATTTCTCTTTTTCCTCTCTCTTTACATTTAAGTTATCTTGGGTTTTGGGGAAAAATGTTACAAGGCTGCTGGTGACTTTAAGACAAAATGAATGTTGTTGTAGTAGAGGCATACTAGAGGTGCAGTTGAGTTGAGCTTGTTGTTGTTGCTAATCTCCCAGAGAATTACTTTACAAATGGAATAAATATGAAGTAAAGCCTCAGTTGCCACAGATTAAGAGCAGGGGACGCCATGGCTTCTTAAAGGGATACTCTGACATAGTCTTTAATTCCAATTTTTGACCTCTGAACCCACATAAACTAAAGATAAATGCTTGGACTTCATCAAGTATTTGGGAAAAGTACTTCAACCACTTCTGTAGATGTGACACTCTCTATCAGTACACTTTGACTCTGGGTGTATGACCTCCATTTGACCTTTTCTAATACTGCAACATTTTATTCTTTTAGTCCACAAGATATGGCATATTCAAAACTAAATATGCCATATCTGCTCCTGACCATTTTCCATGTGATTAAGAGTCATATGCTGATAGAGATGACTCAAATGAGTGTGTTTTTGTGTGTGTGTGTGTGTGTGGGGGGGGGGGGGGGGGGGGGATTGTTCTGATACACCACAGAGGTTGTATCAGAACAGAACAGGGCAGGATGAGAGGAAGTCCTGCCAGTATCAGTTTGGTGGGAAAAAAAACAATCTTTGTCTTGTCTTCCATAATTAATATAGATGATGGAACCACAGCTGATAAGTAATAAAAAGAGCATCAGAAATCAGGCTTACTACAGTGTTCCTCTACTTGAACAATTATATGTTACATCCTCTAGAGGTGCTGCTCTATCTATTTCTACAAACATCTGCAATGATCTCTTAAGATCACTTGCTACAAGGGCTTAGAAAGCAGGTTGCTCTGCAGGTTGTGCCGCCAACCTAAGAATTCATCATGGTGTGTGTGTGTGTACAGTTAATGCTGAGACGATAATCACCAGCTGACCAAGTAGGTCGAGCAACATGTCACAAAAATGATCCGATCAGGCAAAATGAGGACATTTACATGGAACCAGAGCACAAAGTCCACTCAGAGAGGCAGATAGCGGCACATTAATACATTATGAATCAAAGAACAATAATGCAAAGAGAAACAGACTGATGGAGACCCACACTGCCATACAGGTGGACTGAACCTGGGGTGGGCCTGAAGTGCACTTATTGATAAACAATCAAGAGAGTGATCTGGTTATGAAAATTACAATCTGGCACATAGAAGTAGTTGAATATCGATGACTTCCTGTTTCAGACTGGAGACTTGCTTTGGAGCTGTGTTAAAGCCAGGATCTGTTCATCTGGATGGCAGCGTGGGAACAGGCAGACGGACTCTTAAATCAGGTGCTGCATATACATCTTCTGTCTTTTACATACATCACTACCTTTATTATAGTAATCAGTTATATATAGATAGATATATGTATATATTTATTTATTTATTTTCTGAAAAACAACAACAAAAAAAGATTCTAAGAGCAGAAAGTGACTCTTTTGCGTTGGTCCCTTAAGGCTTGCTCAGCTGAAGTAACAAGGTTGTTTTCTATGAATCATAAATGTACATTCTGGTAGAAAAACACCATGCAACAAAACAAGATGAAAATAATAAACACCTGGAAAACCTATGGCTTAGTAAATATCAAGTTGCTTTGACTGAATCTACCTCACTGCTTTCTTGTTGCAAATTTCCAGGTTGAAGAAACAAAACTCTGAACAGAATCCATTTATAGGGAAACATCGGTAATGCTTCCAAGTCTCTGAGCGCCACTGACATGTGTGGCTGTTATTTTTTCTAAGTGCAGCCAGCTGGAGGTGCTGCAGAGCAGAGGAGGAGCTGGGTGGTGAGCGGTTGCTGAGGTGATAGGGTGGGGAGCTGTCTCTAATAAAATGGCACCAGAACGTCGGCGGGCCAAGTGTGGATGCTGTCAGGGATGGTGTGCTGTATGTGTTTCCTTTTGCTACTCGTCCCTACATCTGGGTGTGCATAGTAGAAGCTCACTATATCCAACAAGCACACACACACGCACACAGAGAACAAGCATGCCACAGCAGCCGACATGAGAGGAGTTAGGTTTTAAAGCACTGGCACTTTCCGGTTCCGGCTGGTTTGGAAGGCATGGTGGCAGCTGATTGTTGTTGGTCTTGCTGTTTATGCTTTAGCAGAGCAGAGTATAGAAAATAGACACATTTATCTACTGTATATTGCATATGTTGCAGCATGTTCACCAAAGATGAATGAGGTCACCATGTCCGGTTCAGTTTAGCACAAAAAGTCCCCTACCACCAGAAAGAAAATCCAAAAACAGACACAATAAATTAAATTCACCTGTATGACTGAGTGACGACATGATGAAGAGCTTTAGCATCACAACCTGACCATGGGGCCCCTGATGGGACCCCTAGGTCTCCATCCAAGGTAGGAAACCTGTACAGTAGGGCTGCAAACATCATCCCTATTCAAATCTGTTAGAATAAATAGAGAAAGCATTCATCAGCCTGTCAGAGAGTCAGAGAGCTCACAGCTACCAGCTCAGAGTGGACCACAGGGGTGAGGGCTGGCTAGCTAACCCAGTAACACCTGCTTGGTGAAGAGCTGAGTAGCAAAACAATCATATTCTGGCCATCTGAAATCCAACAGTTAAGATCAGCACATGTTTATATTCTAGTAGGATGAATTACTAACAAATATCCGTTTTGTAACCATAAAATATTTGAGATCATTTCAGCAACAGTACCAATAATTGTTGCTTTTCTGATTGAAGTAAAATCAGTTCCTGTACATGTTTTTGCTTTGAAGTGTAGGATGGTAGTTTATGAATTAAAGCTGCAGTGAGAATGTCCTGCAGGTCAGAGGTCTCTGCTCATTCACAGGTTCTCTGATGTTTGTATCTAACACTAAAAGAGATTATAGTATCAAACACACCCCTAACATCCATCCTTTGTTTACTCTTCATTCAAATGAAAGGAAGTGTATCAAAGCTCAGGATGTTGGCTTCTAAGTGTACAGTGATCCCTTGTTTTTCGCGGGGGTTACGTTCCAAAAAGAACCCGTGATAAGCGAAATCCGCGTAGTAGGAACCTTTATTTTTTTAACAATTATTATACAATGAAATACTCCATAATACATTTAAAACAAAGAACAAAACCTTTTTTACAGGGCCAAGCATTTTTTAACAAATAAAAGTACTGTATAAACGTTTTTCTTTTTTTTTTAATAAATAACTACTATACTGAAAAATAATCCTTTTAATCATCAATACGAAGTGAAGGCTTCAAATTGCGGAGATCAGCACCGCCCCACCGCGACCTGAGTCATTGGATTAGAACGGGAAAAAAATTATTATGAAAAAAAATACAAAGTACAGTGGGACAAATAGTGACTCACATGTATTTCATTGCTCTTCTAACTGAGCCGCTGCATCCTGACTCCGCTCTGTAGCGTTTTTTTTCTTTTTTCTTCTAAAACCCGCGGTGCAGGTGTGTTTTTTTTGAGAGAAGAACATAGTTATCGGTAGCTGTTGTCGCTCTTTTTTCTTCTGGGCAAAATAATTCTTATAAACCGACATGCCACCATCGATTATGTTAAATCTGGCAAGCTGTATTACGTACGTGTACATATTAATTCACAACCTTTTTGACACACAGGTTGAGAAGAAGCGGAGAGACTGTTTAGCCAATCA